>NW_026695049.1:0-18536 GCF_021218885.2 Marmota monax
TAGAAATTTAGAAATGTTGTCAGGGCAAACCAAAACAAAATGTTACTTTTGAGTGGGAAAATCTGAAAAAGGGTTTTGATTGATTTAGGTTTCTGCTGGGATTTGGAGGTAGAATGGCAATCTTGCTACATGAGGAGATGAGGTGTGTGGAGAGTCATTCCGGGCAGAGGACAGGGTGTAATGTGGAGACGTGTTCTGATGATAGAAGGGAAAAACAGACTGGCAGGTGCTGAACCTCTATCACTCCAGTTTGTTGGGACACTAGGCTTTGGAGCTGGGGTTTAACTGTGATGGGATCTATATTTTAAAATTATGAATTTCACAACACTGTGTGCTGAGAAGTGGTAGCAACAAATATGGAGCCCCCAAAATTGTTAGAATAACCTTTTAAAATATAGCTTAGAACAGAGATAACTTTCATGTGAAATGCAGTAGTTAAATGGGGTAGGGGGAGACTGCTAGCCACTCATGACCCAATTTTAAATATTATCTTGATTATGTTTTGAGGTCCCTGAGAGAGGCTGGCTAGTTTCCCTTCTAGGACAGTTGACTAAGTCTGTACCCCAACCAATTCCCTGTCATATTCTCATACTCTGAGCTACTATCCACCTGCCCTAATTGATCATGTACTGGAAAACTAGGATAGCTACTGTCCCTGAGCTCAAGAAATTATTCAAATGAGCCAATCTACAGGAAGCCCATTTGGACACTGCTAATGCCATTCTGCCTGCCAAGGATGAGTTGCCCCTATAGCTCCAGCTTACTATTACCTGACCTGACCCCAGGTGCAATCCCTGGTTGGTTCTACCTGGCAGCCTTCTGTAATTTGGAGCTGTAATAAAATTTTTGCCTTTCATCTATCCAAGTGGCACACAGTTGTATCCTTCCATGTAAAGAATCTTGCAAAACATATCTTGAGTCACATTTAGTCTTATCTGGTAGTTGAATAGAGGTGTAGAGTAAGATATTTGTTGGTGCAGAGGACATAAAAGTCCAAGTGGTAATGTGGAGTAAAAAAGAAATATAAGGACAGAAATCTGGGAAGTTTGTGTACTGAAGAAATGGACTGGGAGGAAAATATGCAAGAAGTTAGAGTAAGTGGCCTAAACATTGCAGGAACATTGAAAGAGTGAATGGGCACAGACCCAGGATCATTATGGGGTCTGTATCCATGAAGATTTAAAAACCACTTTGATTGTTGGTAAATAGAAATTAATGATCAACAGGGATGAGTACTGTTTGAGGGAAAAATAAGAAGGGACTTAATGGCTTCTTAGTTTACAAATTAATCCCTGTAACAACTTCTTCAACCTGAGAATAGTTTTCTGTGGTTCCTTCTCACAGCCTTTGGTACATGTCTTTTGTTACAGCACTTAAATGACATATTGTCTGTTTCATAAGTTAAAATGCAACCACACTGAGTGTAGATCACAGATTTATTCAGCTGTTTTTTCCTATCAATGTATGGACACATAGATGAGTTGTTACTTGTATTTGTTGCAGAAACCAAATGCTTATTTTACTTCATTGTTGACTTTTTAGCATTCTTCTTTTTCACTTAACTACCTGATGTCTGGGAATTGAAAGAGATCCCTTGCAGATTTTCTGATTTCCCTAATATAGCTGTGATAATCTACAGAAGCTCAACTTTGCAGTAACTTAAAAATTCACCTTGCTATTCATGTTAATGTGTTCTTTCTTCCTCATATTTTCCCAAGAAGTGCTAAAGAAACTAGATAATCTTGGGTCAGAAGTTCAACATCAAAGTACTCCTAAATTTGTCTTGTCCCATAGGAAAAGCCCTATCTCTCACTATAAGACGTTTTGTGTAAAGCTATTCTATATGATGTGGAATCATAAGTGTTTCCATTAATAAGTCTGCAGGTTAAAATCTTGTTCTTTTGCAAATGGTGCTATGGGGAATAACTTCTCTACGGGCCAATTAACTTAATTCTGCCTGATAAATACTGAGTATGTCTTTTACCCTAATAAATCATCTTATAAGCCTATGTTTCTGTCACAGGAGTAATTAAATAAGAAATTGTATATCTATTTTTTTTAAAAAAATGAAAACATACAGCAAAATAATACAACACATATATACTGATGTGTTATTCTGTGGCAGGCAGTCAGACACTGGGGTTCTGTCTTGGGCAAAAAGAGGAGAGATGAACAAACTGTTCTCTCTCAGGAAGGAATTATTTACATGCTGTATTGGATACAGTAATTGTTTAGTAACCTTTACTCCCAAGGGAGTTAAAAAACCAGGAGCCTGAGAATTAAATCAATCATTCTTGAAAAGCTGAACAGAATATTATAGTTGAAAACATTTTTCTTTTTCCTTCCTCCTCCTCTTTTTTTTTTTTTTCTTTTTTTGATACTGAGCTTTGAACGGAGGGGGACTTTACTGAGTACATCCCCAGTCCTTTTTTTTTTTTTTAAGACAGGGTCACAACTTAGCAACTAAGTTTCTAAGGATGTCTTTGAACTTGTGGTCCTCCTGCCTCAGCCTCCTGGGTTGGTGGGTTTGCAAGTGTACACCGCTGCAACCCAGAATAGTTGAAAAAAATTTTGAGATATTTTATGGAGATATGGCTATGTAACTCTACAACAGTTCCTCCAACCATGGCTGCATGTTAGTGTTAAGGAACATGGGGGAAAAAAAAATATGCAAGTGTCAGTTTTCCTTTCCTAAAGCCTGTGATTATAATTGTTCAGTGTTTGGCCCATATTTATAATGAAATCACAAAAATACCAAATAATATTTTTTTTTCATTTTGGAAGAGTGAAGTGTGACCATATCAGAATATTAGAAATATTCAGAGATTGAATCTGTTCCATTCTTCTGAAGAGTCTGCCTATTCCTTCATTAGTCAAGGCAAATTATGCTCTGCAAAAACAGGGAAGTAAATACAAAGAAGGCAACAAAACATGTTCATTTCCAAGTGAAAAATGTAAGTGAGCAAATATTTGAGCAAATATTTTCTTTAATCACCAATGTTGCTGTTATAGGCAACACAAACTTCATTGTTTAATTTCATAGATGAATTTTGTTCTTTTTCATTTTAGAAACTAAAGGAAAGCCTTGGTTGTGAGCTAGCTTGTATTTGTAGATGCAAATAGAAATATCAGTGAGCAAATAGAAAACAAAGAACTTACATCATGATCAAACCAGATAAAAATGAATTACTAATTTATTTATTGAGCAACAGTCAATTTTTAGGGCACAAATTCAAACAGGCCCCAATTCAGGTTTTAATGTGCAGCTGAGTTTGAGAATGTGGCAGAAATTGAAACCTCTTTTTTTTTTCAAATCCAAATTTAAAAATTATTAGATAAATATTTTATTCACAAAAGAAATTAATGTACACAATAAGTGAAAGTAACAAAAATCTGAAAAAAAAAAAAACACTGTAAAAATCCATAAGGAATCTTGGAGGAAAATGAATAAATGGAGACAAAGAGCTCACGTTCCCAAATGGTAAAAAGGCAATACTTAAGAGATGATTTTAGAATTAATTTACAAGGTTAACATAACCTAATACAGCACCCAATAGGTTATATTATCATTACTATTATTTTTAGGAGGAAGATGGATGTTAAAATAATTTCTAAATTTCTAAACTTTTCTATTGACTTTTTGATGAACATAAAGTAGAATTTTAATAACTATTTGTTAATTTATGTTTTGATAATTTAGTATTTACAACTCAGTTTGCAATGATAATTGAATATCAAGTTATATATTAATATCCAGTAGTATAAAAAACAAGAAGTTAAAGTGCTCCTGTTTAGCAAATATTTTTGAGTTTTATTAAGTGAAAACATCAAATTTTATGCTTTCCTGTGGTCCTCAATAGACCCAATATTTAGCCTTCATAATGTTTAAATGCAGACACAGAACTCTCACTTCAGAGTGGGAGACTGAGTTTTGAGGAGCCCTGGCTGAGCCATCCTGAGCAGC
Source organism: Marmota monax (assembly GCF_021218885.2). NCBI lineage: Eukaryota > Metazoa > Chordata > Mammalia > Rodentia > Sciuridae > Marmota > Marmota monax. Next base: position 3,965 of record NW_026695049.1, read on the forward strand.
ACATCACTCTTAGACTCTTGGGGACACAACTCAAATCCAATATAGATCCACGGGGAGCTGGTCCTTTATTCAGTTGAATTTACCTGTTAATCAATCCTAGCCCTAGGCTGAAAGTTCCATGTGAGTGAAGCCACCTGTCAAAAATTATTGAGAAAGTCAAATGAGCAAAACAACACTCCTATTTCTTTCTTCCTCTCTCTCTCTCTCTCTCTCTCTCTCTCTCTCTCTCTCTCTCACACACACACACACACACACACACACACACGCACACACACACACTTAACTATGATTCTCTGAGATTTCCATATTTTTTTCTTTGACATTGTATTTTCTATCTTCCACTGATTTGTGATATAAAGTTAGTAAATTTCATATATTTACATGGGATAAATGTATGAAATAAAATATTCCCCTGTAGTAAAATGACAAAGATTCCCCTGTAGTAAAATGACACATTGATTTCTTCATAATAATAACATATGTTTAAAGGTTTATCATCTGTTAATAGCTTAGGATAGATTTTCCTGGAACGATCTGAAGAGACTTTACAAACTTAAAATATAGAAAATGAAAATATTATGATATCTAAAAAAATGTGAAATTATGAACAAATTCATAAGTAGATGTCATGTAGAGAGAAAATTTGAAAGATATTTTCAGGTTTCATTCAAATTCTTATAAGATGAAATATTATTCATTCTGGTTCCAAATAACAAGAATAAATTTAAGAAATAAGAAATAAAAATATGTAAAGGAGAGTTTTTTTTTTTTTTTTAGTTCTAAAGATATATTTACTTGGACGATAATAAAATAGAGTTTCCTGAGTGACATACATCGAATAATTAATTCAATGCCTATTTGGACAAGAATCACAAATACTTGTATCAACTTTTTTAAACTGTTCTGAAAACACTGGATCTTAACACTGCATCCCTTCTCCCCTCCTGCAGAAATGAATTGGGAAGAGAGGAAAAGGGAGGGAGAATAAAGAAAGAAGTAAGGAAGGAGAGGTGAGAGGGAAGGAGGCATGGATTGGAGGGAGAGAGGAGAAAGCTGCTTGTTCCATTGCAAAGAAGTTTGCATTGGTTTAGGTGGTTTCTTTACTTCACAGGATTTCTTAGATTTCTTGTAATGCATATGATATTATGCATTGTGAATCTGCAAGCAGAACAGAAGATGCTGCATTAACTGAACTGATTCGGACACAAAATAATTTTATTACTAAACACTTGTTAATGTACAAAAGAGTTCACTTAGGAAATACTCCCCTAAATAATTAGAGTTTCTTAGAGCAGTTAAGATAAACATTACACTTTTAATCACTCCAATTCTATGATGTTATATTTCCTCTTCAAATATTAAACTATATCATTCCTAAATTGATTCCAATAATGAGACAGAGGATACCTCTACTCAGCGCTAGTTTCAACCAGGGATAAAGTACTTTATGCAGTTCTTCACTGTGATTAACCAGTGTTGATATTGCAAACCACAAAGGCATTTATAACCTAAATCTCAGTTTATTTTAGAAAATGTTTCATTTTACCTTGGCAGCATAACTTATTGTTTCTATTGCCTTTCCAACAGCATTAGGTCATACTAACTAATGATGACTTAACACTATTATATTCTCTCTCACAGACAGAAATAGTACAAAATAATGGGACTGATTTCATATGTAAATTTCTTCTTGTCAGACAATGTGCACTATATTTATAAATTCTTTGAAATATGTTATTCTTAGGAATGGCCCAACATATCATTAATTTTTCTAATTGTCTATTTGTTTGTTTTGTACCACAAATTGAATCCAGGGGCCATCACTGGAGGCACATCCCCAGCCCTTTTTATGTCTTATTTTGAGACAGGGTCTTGTTAAGTTGTTTAGGGCCTTGCTAAATTTGTGAGGCTGGCCTTGAACTCCAGATTCTTCTGCCTCAGCCTCTAGAGCTGCTAGGATTACAGGCATGAGTCACCATGGCCAGATAATTTTTCTAATAGTTTAATGTGTACTTGTTAATAGTATATAATTTTTGCTTGCTGGTAGTGGTACCCATAATGTCAAAAAATCAAGATGTTTCGTTTTTTATATCTTCTATATTTTTGCTAAGAGTTTTGATCTATTTGATTTCAATTTCCTGATAGTTTTGTAAAAAGTTCTTATACCAATATCAATTTCACAGGTTTGGCTTTAGACAATGCTTGTGGGTAAATGACAGTGCATTTGTTATTTTACTATATCATTATTCAATTGTTTCTTTTATTTGTTATTTTACTATATCATTATTCAATTGTTTCTTTTATTATATGATGCTAATATGTATCTTCATTAATGCTTTCTACCTAAATTCTGTTTTATAAAATGTCAACCTTGCTAACAATTTTTTTCCCCGTGTTTAGTGTTTGGGTACTATTTATTTGTTTGTTTATTTTAAATAGGGAAAATTTTTATACCTTTATTTTAATGTGTTTATTTTTGTGTAATGCTGAAGATCAAACACAGTTCCTCACACATGCTAGGTGAGCACTCTTCCACTGAGCCACAGCCTCAGCCTAGCTATTTATTTTTTGTTTATGCTGTGTCTGTATATTTAACTATTATTGCTATCTTTCTTTTGAAGTGCTTATTTATTGTTTTATTTTGAATTTTCTGTCCATAGCCCCTTTCCCTCATTCTTCCTTTCATCTCCTTTCTTGCTTTTCTTTAAGTGATACACAAGTTAATAATTACCAATTATGTTTTTCTATTATTTTGAAAACTAATTTAGTGGATTGCATTTCTATCATTTAGTTCCTATGCTTACATTTTTTTGGGGGGCGTGAGGTACCAGAGATTGACCTCCGGGCACTCAGTCACTGAGCCACATCCCCAGCCCTATTTTGTTTAGAGACAGGGTCTCATTGAGTTGCTTAGTGCCTTGGTTTTGCTGAGGCTGGCTTTGAATTCAAGATCCTCCTGTCTCAGCTTCCCAAGCCACTAAGATTGCAGACGTGTGTCACCATACCCAGTGATATGCTTACATTTTAATATCATAAATAAAAAATTAAAAAAATATATTAAATACCATCCTCTTTCTCAGGAATGATTAAATATCCCCTCTTACCATGATTCCAATCTTGCTATTGGTTCTTGATATTCAGTTTTATTTTTATGTGGTTTGGTGATTTATTCCATTTTACATTTAAGAAAGTCATTGGTAAATAACTGAGTGAAAGAAAAGGGTGAATCTGCTTTACTCCATACAAGTGTTTACAAAAGATAACTACTTACAACTTACAAAAAAAAATGATGTATTTATAAAAAAATATGTTGTTTTGAAATATATATATATATATATATATACACACACACTGTGGAATGTTTCAATCAAACTAATTAACATGCATTAACATTTATATATATTTTATTTTTGGTAGTGAAAACACTTAAAATATACTCTCAGAAATGTTCAAAATACAATTCATTGTTATTTCCAATAATTACCATGTAGTACAAAAAAACTCTTGAACTTATTTATATATTTAACTGATATCTTCCTCTATCTCACCCATTGGTAGCCACCAGTCTAGTCTCTACTTTTATGAATTAATATTTTTGGATTCTACATAAAGTGAAATCATATGGTATTTGTCTTTTTGTATTTGGCATTGGGCCTGCAGCCTAAGTCAGCAAAGGAGATCATGGACTTGGTATCTCAGGAGAATGGCCTGAAGCCTAGGTCCACAGGGGCTGATCTGGCACTGGAGTGCCCTTTGAACCTGAGTCTGCAGAAGCCAGATAGGTCCTGAAATGGGCCTAATCACCCTGTTTGCATACATGGGCTTGAAGCTTGAGCCTGTGGAGCTCGCCTAAGTCCAAAAGGATGGACCTCTGCTTGGCTTTGCAGTCATGGGCCTGTAGCCTTAGTCTGTGGGGACAGGACTGGCACTGGGTTTTCCTGGGATGAGACTGGACCCTGGGTATTGGGAGAGATATGAAACTTAGTGTCATTGGAGGTAGCCTGGCCTGGGGAATGGTCTGGAGCCTGAGTCTGTGAGGGTGTGCCTGAAGTCCAATGCCACTGGGGTTATACTGGTGCTGGTGCAGCCCAGAGACTTTTTCCACTTGGCATTTCTGGGGTGTAATTATCCCATTTCGCCTAGCATTGGGATAGGTGCGAAGGCTAAATCTGTACATACCTGCCTGGAGACTGAGTTCACATGAGCTGGCTTGGTGACTAGGTTGAGGGGGCTGGCTACTTCCTGTGATGGGTCTGATGCTCAGAGCCACTGAGTTCAGCCTGGTTTTTTATCCAACTTGATGACCTTTTTGGCCAGGCAGTCCTTAAGTCTGAAACCAAGAGGGCCTATTTTTAATTTTTTTCCCATTTTTACTGTAGCAAGCCTGGTGTTGGGGATCTGAGACAAAGTCTAATGGTACACACTTCCTTCTTTCACCATGTTGGGGGTGTCTCTCTCCAAGTTCTTCTGCCTGGGGTTGGGGAAGAGGTGACACAGTTAATGTAAAATTGTCTTTCCTACCCTCTTCAGCGCTGCTTCTTCTATTTCTGTGTTACGTTCAGGTGTAGAAATCGCACATCTGGTTTTTTTGGGAAGGTGTTTCTGTGCTTGGGCAGATGTCCAAATTGATGTCTCTGTAGGAGTTCAAGTGCTGAAAGGCCTGTTCTGCCATCTTGTTGATGTCAGTCCTCTTAAAAAACAAATCAACTTCTGCCTTTGCAGTCTATCTTTGAAGATGCTTCTGAGCATCCTACTGAAGAAAATCTCACTTCCATCAATACTAATGAATCCCATGTTTCTGCTTTATATCTCTCACATAAAATTGTTCTTTTATATGAAGTTCTGTAGCATGTTCTAGAGTGGGCCTTAACACCACAACCTTCCTAATTAACATAGAAAGTAAAGTAACACAGCCACTTGCCATTTAAGTGTTTTCTTCATTTTGTGCATATCATGAAAAAGCCTGAAAGCTTCCCTACTCACTGAAGCAAAATATCATATATTATTTCACAAAATAGTTTTTTGATTAAACCAATCTGCTTATTTTAAAATGTTACAGTATGTTTTTTGTAGGTGAATTTTATATAACACCCATTCTGCATTTTTCTTTTCTTAGAAAGACTTGACCTTAATGGCTTGGTAAATGGAACCACTTTCAATTATTTATATTTTCCTCCTTGGTTTAAAAGAGCCCCTGCAGTAAATCTGACTACAAAGAAGAGTAGCTGTCTTTTATTTTCATCACCTCCCATTCAATTTTTGTTTCTTACCCAGGACAAGGGACAAAAACATTTTACATTAATAGCCACATATGATTTCTAAGAGATAATTTTTGATATTTGGCTTCAAAGTTTATTTGCAAAATTTAAAAAATGCATGTTGGTCACTGTTGAGAATGAACTGCTAATTTACACATTGGTGGCATCTCTCACCTGCATTTTCTTCTAACTGAGGCATGCAAATAAAGAGAATGTTATGAATAAACCAGTACTTATTAACAGATGAGACAAAAACATTCATTATTGTTATAAGAGAAGTTCCTCTACAATATTTTTTTTTCTGGTGTAGCATGAATATTTCTGGTGGGAAGATAAACTCAGGTTCTGAGAATTCAGATTTTTAGATAGGCAAGATATACAAAGCTGCCCGTTTGGATGATTTTTCTGGATTTATAGATTTATGATATTAGCATGCATGGTGCCCTGTATAGTTAAAGTACCATAGAGATGCTCCTGGTTTGAAGGAGTATCTGCGATGTATCTGCCTACAGACCTCTTCCATACATAACTATCATACATGGAAAACTAGTTTTACTTACCTTAGCTAAAAAGTAACATAAATATAAACATCACAGCCAAGAACAAAATATTTTTGAATAGTACTACCTGACAAAAATATCTGAGTCCAGGCTCTGTTTTACCTTTTTTTGAAAAAGGAATTTTTGGGGCTAGGAATGATACACTAGCACCAAAATGAACTTTTTTTGTTGTCAAAATCAGAGAGAAACAGAGACAGAGACACTTGAGAAGAGAATAGATTTCTCATTAGTGTCTCAATGTGACTTAATGTTATCCTACATATATCTAAATATTTCCTTATTTCTACCACAGGTAAGGATCTCACTGGAAAATTTCAGGGGTAGAGGTTTTGGTGTCCAATTATTATTCTACATTTAGTCAATCCACCCTGACCAGCTTAATGAAAAGAACTAATTGAGGCATTTTTCTAGAATTCATTCCTTTTATACTATTTACTACATTATTACATGTTAAATGATACGTAGGCATGCTAGCATATCTCATTTGTATTTACAAAATAAATTTTAAATATTTTAAAGATAAATGGCCCAATATGAAAATAAAAAATAAGCATGCATCAAGCAATGAAAAAAAAACACATCATTATTAATAAATATTGATAAGAACTTATTGGGAATTGTTCAATATAAAATAAATAAAAATGTATATCACTTAGGGATGTATAGGTATTCATATATTGGGATATATAGTAGAAACAATGAAGGAAATGCATTAAAGTATTTACAGTGGTTTTCTGTGGTTGAACTAAATCATTTTCAGTTATACACAAGCTTGTCATATGATAAGAATAGATGATTTGCATATTCTAAAAACAAGTAAAATCTTCTAGTAGACATGGAAAAATGGCAGTGATGTTTAGAATCCATATCTAAGATTCAAGCCAGAAATATCTAATATGTTAAGATGGGGAAAGATAAAACTAAACATAAAGATGGACAATATTCTTCATAACAGATTATCCATTTGGAATGATATTTCAAAATAAGATAGCAGACCACAAGACCCCAAATAAGCTCATCCAAAATAGCAATTAGTGTTTCAGAGTCAGAATATACAGAAAAAAATTCCCTTAATTAATTATAATAAAATTCATAAGTAATAAAGTGATGACAAAGGAGGTGTGCAAGGAAAGATGAATATATATTAAATATTATATAAATATGAAAAAGTGGTTGTTTTTACATTTATTGGTCAGATTGAATACATTTTCATGTTAAAAATATCTCAATACCCTTGATTGGTTAAATGGATTCTGGTGTACAATTATAAGGAGTGAAGAAAATAATAGTTTTCACAGAAATTTTCTAAAATGAGTGCATTTAGTATAGTAAATAATACTTGGCAGTTATTTTTATATAACTTTTTAAGTTCTTATTAATGATATACATTTCTCTTTTTTGTTCTGGCTTTAAAGGAAGACAAGATTTGTACCCTTAATTTAAATGACTGGAAGTTGAAGAATGTGTTAGTGACATAAGAAAATGTAATATAAAACCACCTTTTTGAAGATGGCGGCGAGGGGAGTGCATTACCCCCGTGTGCTGCTTCACTGTGTGGGAGTATGACAAGTCAGGACGGCTAAAGGATATCTTGTTAGGAATTTCCAGCAATAGTGGGGTGCGCCGGAACCTGGAGGAAGGATTTCCATCGCACGAGGATCGGATACAGGGACTCAAAAGTGAGAGGTTTGTCGCACGGACGGTTAAACTGCTTATTCAGCAAATCGCCCCGCGGCTAGAGTCTGCAAGGCGCGCTGGGATAGAGACGCAGGGTTACAGTGCTGCAGTTTCTGCCAGCCGCGCAAGCACCGCACTCAGGGCTGAATTCTGGGTTAGAGACGGGGGAAGGAAGCGGTCCATCTCAGTTCTCCACACCGGTCAGACCACAGAGGAGGCCAGCAGCCACCATGTTGGTAAACTGACGTCACCATACCTGTTTTTGACTGACCGCAGCTCATTCAGCCATAGAACAGGTAATTTCAGGCTGCAATTCGCGTGCGGCTTGCAGACAGATTGCTAGGGTTCAGCGCCTGGGTGCTTCTTAAAATCTGATCTTATCGGAGTGAACACCGAGCACGGGGCGGCCGAGTTCTGGCTCCCGGAACTGTCCCGGAACCGCCCTGGCTCAGGTCTGCGGAGCCTGCGGAGGCTGCTTCTTGGACCCTGCTACTTTAAGAGCAAACACCAAGCACTAAGAAGCCGAATTCCGACTCCCGGAACTGAGCCCGCGGGGACTGCTTCTTGGGGCTTACACTTATAGGAGCTTACACCGAGCACGGAGCGGCCGAGTTCCGGCTCCCGGAACTTCCCTGGACCGGGGCTAGGAGCCCGCGGAAACTGCGTCTCGGTCCGGGTCCTGCTGAGGGCCGGTCAGGACTCACCCGTTGCTTGGGTTGCCCGGCAAGGGGAACGAAATGCTGCCATTCGCATAGGATACCAACATGGCAGAGATCTGATGTCAGCAGAAAGCGGTGGAGGAGAGATCTTCATCAATACCAGCGGTGACATAAGCAGTTGGTCTCCTGGTAAGGGGGGTGAGGCTCAGTCACCTGAGTCTCCTCAATTTGTCCTCGAGCCAGAGGGAAGGAGCCGGGCCACCACCAACCCCTGGAGCAGGCCCAGCGGCTCGCCAGCATGGTGACCGCGTGACCCCAATTGGAGAGGGGGCGGAGCGGAGGCGCCACCCACACCCGCCAGGTGGGCGGACACAAGACCCAGTAGTACATGGGCGTGGTAGGAGGGGCAGGGCAGAGCCGCCCTTCGCGCTTGCAAGGTAAACAGACCTGTGACAGCCTGGCGGGTCAGGCCCAGTGGCCTGCCAGTGTGGTACACACATCATCCCAACTCGAGTAGGGGCAGAGCAGATCCTTCTCCCACGCCCGGATCAGGCCCTGCCGGTGTGGTGGTCACGTGACCCCAATTGGAGTGGGGGCGGAGCGGAACCGCCACCCGTGCCCGCAGGGTGAGCAGACCAGTGATCAACCTGCAGATCAGGCCCAGTGGTCCGCAGGCGTGGTAGGAGGGGCAGGGCAAATCCGCCGCCCGCGCCTTCAAGGTAGGCAGACCTACAACAGACCGGCGGATCAGGCCCAGGAGCCTGCCGGCGTGGTACAAACACCACCCTAATTGGAGTAGTGACAGAGCAGAGTCACCTCCCTTGCCAGGAACAGGCCGAGCGTCCTGCAGGCGGGGTAGTCACGACACCCCAAATGGAGTAGGGGCAGAGCAGAGCCTCCACCCGTGCCCAAAAGGTGGGCAGATCTGCGACCGACCAGCGGGACAGGCCCAGTGGCCTGCTGGTACGACTGACACGTAACCCCAATTGGAGTAGGGGCAGAGTAGAGCTGCCGCCCGCGCCTGCAGGGTAGGCAAACCTGCAACCGACCGGCGGATCAGGCCCGGTGGCCTGCCGGCGTGGTACACTCGTCACCCCAATTGGAGTAGGGGCAGAACAGAGCCGCCACCAGCTCCCAGAACAGGCCCAGTGACCTGCTGGCATGGTAGCCATGACACCCCAATTGGAATAAGGAGAGAGCAGAGCCGCCACCCGCACCTGCAGGAAAGATACGCAAGCAGTATGAAAAGACAAGGAAAGAAAGGACCACAAGCAATGCAGGTCAACGCAACTTTAGAAGAGGTAACAGCTGCAGCAGATGGAATGTCAGATAAAGAATTCAGGATATACATGCTTCAGATGATCTGGAGTATCAAGGAAGACATTAAACAGCAAAATCAGACAATGAAAGATCACTTCGACAATGAATTACGCAAACAAATCCAGGAAGCAAAGGATCAACTATACAGGGAGATAGAGGTTATAAAAAACAAGCAATCAGAAATCCTAGAAATGCAGGAAGCAATAAACCAACTTAAAAACTCAATGGAGAATACTACCAACAGAGTAGAACACTTAGAAGATAGAACATCAGACAATGAAGACAAAGTATTTCAACTGGAAAAGAACATAGACAGCTCAGCAAGACTGTTAAGAAACCATGAGCAGAACATCCAAGAAATATGGGATAACATTAAGAGACCAAACTTAAGAGTCATTGGGATACAGGAAGGTACAGAGCTCCAAACCAAAGGAATGAGCAGTCTATTCAATGAAATAATACAAGAAAACTTCCCAGACTTGAAGAATGAGACAGAATCCCAAATCCTAGAAGCCTACAGGACGCTGAATGTGCAAAATCATAAGAGATCCACACCTAGACACATTATAATGAAGATGCCCAACATACAGAATAAGGAGAGAATTTTAAAAGCTACAAGAGAAAGGAAGCAGATTACATTTAGGGGTAAGCCAATCAGGATAACAGCTGATCTTTCAACACAGACTCTGAAAGCTAGAAGATCCTGGAATAACATATTTCAAACACTGAAAGAAAATGGGTTCCAACCAAGAATTGTGTATCCAGCGGAATTAAGCTTCAGGATGGAGAATGAAATTAAAACTTTCCACGATAAACAAAAGTTTAAAGAATTTGCAGCTAGAAAACCATCTCTTCAAAACATCCTCGCCAAAGCATTACAGGAAGAGGAAATGGAAAATAACAATGAAAACCAACATTGGGAGGTAGGACAGTAAAGGGGGGGGGGAAATAATCAAAGAGGAAAACAAACAATGTTTAGTAACAGAAATAAACAAATATGGCTGGAAGAACAACCCATATCTCAATAATAACCCTAAATGTTAATGGCTTAATAGGCTGAAGGTGAAAGGTTGGGAAAAATCATATCACTCATATGGACTTCGGAAACAAGCAGGCGTGTCCATACTCATATCAAATAAAATAGATTTCAAGCCAAAGTTAATTAAAAGAGATAAGGAGGGACACTACATACTGCTTAAGGGAACCATACACCAGCAAGACATAACAATCATAAATATTTATGCCCCAAACAATGGTGCAGCTATGTTCGTCAAACAAACTCTTCTCAAGTTCAAGAGTCTAATAGACCACCACACCATAATCATGGGAGACTTCAACACACCTCTCTCGCCACTGGACACATCTTCCAAACAAAAGTTGAATAAGGAAACTATAGAACTCAATAACACTATTAATAACCTAGACCTAATTGACATATATAGAGTATACCACCCAACATCAAGCAGTTACACTTTTTTCTCAGCAGCACATGGATCCTTCTCAAAAATAGATCATATATTATGTCACAGGGAAACTCTTAGACAATATAAAGGAGTAGAGATAATACCATGCATCTTATCTGATCATAATGGAATGAAACTGAAAATCAACGATAAAAGAAGGAAGGAAAAAGCATACATCAATTGGAGAATGAACAATAGGTTACTGAATGATCAATGGGTTATAGAAGACATCAAGGAGGAAATTAAAAAATTCTTAGAGTTAAATGAAAACACAGACACAACATATCGGAATCTATGGGACACATTGAAAGCAGTTCTAAGAGGAAAATTCATTGCTTGGAGTTCATTCCTTAAAAAAAGAAAAAACCAACAAATAAATGATCTCATACTTCATCTCAAAATCCTAGAAAAAGAAGAGCAAAACAACAGCAAAAGAAGTAGAAGGCAAGAAATAATGAAAATCAGAGCTGAAATTAATGAAATCGAAACAAAAGAAACAATTGAAAAAATTGACAAAACTAAAAGTTGGTTCTTTGAAAAAATAAACAAAATCGACAGACCCTTAGCGATGCTAGCGAAGAGAAGAAGAGAGAGAACTCAAATTACTAGCATACGGGATGAAAAAGGCAATATCACAACAGACACTTCAGAAATACAGAAGATAATCAAAAACTATTTTGAATCCTTATACTCCAATAAATTAGAAGATAGTGAAGGCATAGATAAATTTCTTAAGTCATATGATCTGCCCAGATTGAGTCAGGAGGATATAGAAAACCTAAACAGACCAATATCAGTTGAGGAGATAGAAGAAACCATAAAAAGACTACCAACTAAGAAAAGCCCAGGTCCGGATGGGTATACAGCAGAATTTTACAAAACCTTTAAAGAAGAACTAATACCAATACTTTTCAAGCTACTTCAGGAAATAGAAAAGGAGGGAGAACTTCCAAATTCATTCTATGAGGCCAACATCACCCTGATACCTAAACCAGACAAAGACACTTCAAAGAAAGAAAACTACAGACCAATATCTCTAATGAACCTAGATGCAAAAATCCTCAATAAAATTCTGGCGAATCGGATACAAAAACATATCAAAAAAATTGTACACCATGATCAATTAGGATTCATCCCTGGGATGCAAGGCTGGTTCAATATACGGAAATCAATAAATGTTATTCACCACATCAATAGACTTAAAAATAAGAACCATATGATCATCTCGATAGATGCGGAAAAAGCATTCGACAAAGTACAGCATCCCTTTATGTTCAAAACTCTAGAAAAACTAGGGATAACAGGAACATACCTCAATATTGTAAAAGCAATCTATGCTAAGCCTCAGGCTAGCATCATTCTGAATGGAGAAAAACTGAAGGCATTCCCTCTAAAATCTGGAACAAGACAGGGATGCCCTCTCTCTCCACTTCTCTTCAACATAGTTCTCGAAACACTGGCCAGAGCAATTAGACAGACGAAAGAAATTAAAGGCATCAAAATAGGAAAAGAAGAACTTAAGTTATCACTATTTGCAGATGACATGATTCTATATCTAGCAGACCCAAAAGGCTCTACAAAGAAACTATTAGAGCTAATAAATGAATTCAGCAAAGTGGCAGGATTTAAAATCAACACGCATAAATCAAAGGCATTCCTGTATATCAGCGACAAATCCTCTGAAATGGAAATGAGGACAACCACTCCATTCAAAATATCTTCAAAAAAAATAAAATACTTGGGAATCAACCTAACAAAAGAGGTGAAAGACTTATACAATGAAAACTACATAACCCTAAAGAGAGAAATAGAAGAAGATCTTAGAAGATGGAAAAATATACCCTGTTCATGGATAGACAGAACTAACATAATCAAAATGGCGATATTACCAAAAGTTCTCTATAGGTTTAATGCAATGCCAATCAAAATCCCAACGGCATTTCTTGTAGAAATAGAGAAAGCAATCATGAAATTCATATGGAAAAATAAAAGACCCAGAATAGCAAAAACAATGCTAAGCAAGAAGTGTGAATCAGGCGGTATAGCAATACCAGACTTCAAACTATACTACAGAGCAATAGTAACAAAAACAGCATGGTACTGGTACTGAAACAGGTGGGTGGACCAATGGTACAGAATAGAGGACACAGAAACCAATCCACAAAACTACAACTATCTTATATTTGATAAAGGGGCTAAAAGCATGCAATGGAGGAAGGATAGCATCTTCAACAAATGGTGCTGGGAAAACTGGAAATCCATATGCAACAAAATGAAACTGAATCCCTTTCTCTCGCCATGCACAAAAGTGAATTCAAAATGGATCAAGCAGCTTGATATCAAATCAGAGACGCGCCGTCTGATAGAAGAAAAAGTTGGCTACGATCTACATTCGGTGGGGTCGGGCTCCAAATTCCTCAATAGGACACCCATAGCACAAAATTTAATAACTAGAATCAACAAATGGGACTTACTCAAACTAAAAAGTTTTTTCTCAGCAAAAGAAACAATAAGAGAGGTAAATAGGGAGCCTACATCCTGGGAACAAATCTTTACTCCTCACACTTCAGATAGAGCCCTAATATCCAGAGTATACAAAGAACTCCAAAAATTAGACAATAAGAGAACAAACAACCCAATCAACAAATGGGCCAAGGACCTGAACAGACACTTCTCAGAGGAGGACATACAGTCAATCAACAAGTACATGAAAAAATGCTCACCATCTCTAGCTGTCAGAGAAATGCAAATCAAAACCACCCTAAGATACCATCTCACTCCAGTAAGATTGGCAGCCATTAGGAAGTCAAACAACAACAAGTGCTGGCGAGGATGTGGGGAAAAGGGTACACTTGTACATTGCTGGTGGGACTGCAGATTGGTGCAGCCAATTTGGAAAGCAGTATGGAGATTTCTTGGAAAGCTGGGAATGGAGCCACCATTTGACCCAGCTATTCCCCTTCTTGGTCTATTCCCTAAAGACCTAAAAAGAGCATGCTACAGGGACACTGCTTCATCGATGTTCATAGCATCACAGTTCACAATAGCAAGACTGTGGAACCAACCTAGATGCCCTTCAATAGACGAATGGATAAAAAAATGTGGCATTTATACACAATGGAGTATTACTCTGCATTAAAAAATGACAAAATCATAGAATTTACAGGGAAATGGATGGCATTAGAGCAGATTATGCTAAATGAAGCTAGCCAATCCCTAAAAAACAAATGCCAAATGTCTTCTTTGATATAAGGAAAGTAACTAAGTACAGAGTAGGGACAAAGAACAGGAGAAGAAGATTAACATTTAACAGGGATGAGAGGTGGGAGGGAAAGGGAGAGAGAAGGGAAATTGCACGGTAATGGAAGGAGACCCTCAGGGTTATACAGTGGAGGGGGTAGAGAGAGAGGAGGGGGGGGAGGGGAGAGGTGGGGAGGGGGGAGGGTGGAGGATGGGAAAGGCAGCGGAGCACAACAGACACTAGTATGGCAATTAGTAAATCAATGGATGTGTAACTGATGTGAATCTGCAATCTGTGTATGGGGTGAAGGTGGGAGTTCATAACCCACTTGAATCAAAGTGTGGAATATGATATGTCAAGAAATTTGTAATGTTTTGAACAACTCACAATAAAA
>NW_026695050.1:0-33677 GCF_021218885.2 Marmota monax
CTGTCACGACCCCTTGCCCACAAGGAAGACGCAACTCAGGAATCTTCTTTCAGCAGTTTATTCAGGCCCTTGATATTTCTTCTTCTCTCTCTCAGATGCCCCTCCCAGCCTTAATAAAGCATCTCAAGCCCCAATGCGAAGCTGCCACGTGGAGCTTTCTCATAGGGTGGTGAAAAACCATGCGCCAACTCTCCCAAATAAGGAGTTGTTTGTCACAGACCACAGCGGAGCCAGCGCCATCTTGTAATGGCGACCATAGTCTGCAGAAATGGCAGAAGCGGCTCACCACAGTTCCCCCTTTCTGTTTTCTTGAAACAATACAGGCGAGAGTAGAGGTCCTATCCCACTGTGCAGAAGTGGCTGCATAGTATGGCTCAGTCCTAAGGAGGGCCCTTCCCCAGATCTGAGGCCATATCAGCCGACGCCTTTTTTCGTGGGGCGGGGCGTGGACGCGTCTAACCCGCATGCAATAGGACATGCTCTCCTTGAGGTCCACGTCAAGGATCACTCAAGTGCAGTGCCTTGCCTCGCATCCTGTATCGTGACGATGGTGGACAAAGGAGGATAGCTGAGGCTGAACTGTGGCTGTTTATAATGACAAACAAGTTGACAGCACCCTGAAAGAAAGGCACGGACTTTAAGGCGATAGAAAAGCACTAGTGTGGAAACCCATCTGCGTGCAATGGCAGTAAGACCGGCAGAGTGCAAGGGCTTTCCAACACTAAGAGAATAACAAGGAAAGTCATGTCGATCCCAGTGCAATGTTATAATAACTTGGGGTGCAACGACCATGTCAAAGGTTTACTGTTTAAGATGCGCAAGCCAGACTTGAGGCGAGTTGCCATTTTCTAAAGCTGCAAGAGCTTGTATGATCATAGCCTTATCGTGAGCACTCCGGGCCTTAAGGCGACAGAGAAACCACAAACAGAGGAATATACTGAAGCAACACATTGCACCAAAAATGCCTACCCCCACCCACTCTTTGAAGAAGGAAAAAGCAGAAGATATCCAATCGGTGAATTGACCCAAAGTCACGGGATCGACACGGGTACTGTTCAAGACAGCTATCTGGGTTAGTTGAGACTGGATCATGTTTTCTGCTTCCATGGACCAGGTTCCGGATAGATACTCCCCGATGATGTGGGAGGCATTTCTGGAATCATAAAATCTGACAGAGGTTATACATAAATGTGCACGTTGGTCAATACAACCCAAATGTACTAGGTCAGACAATTCCTCAACTTGAGCTTGAAGCAGATCTATCCTTTGATTAGCAGCCAGAATCCCAGATAAAATGTGTTGATTAATTCTACTTTGAGATTCAAGTATGGTGGATGTTTGTTGAATAACCTGATTAATAGTGGCAGCAGTTTGTACTTGGCTGGCCATGGCTACTCCAGCTGTAACTGCTGCAGCAGCAGACACTGCCACAGCTGTCACTATAGCTGTCGTAATTCCAAAAACCCTGCGGACTCTAAGTAGCTCAACAATGGGGAATTTACCTGGGTCCACAGTGACTGGGATTGGGACAAAAGTTGGAATTTTCATAACCACTGCTACAGTCCAAGAACCATTCCAACACTCAGATAAGAGACAGGTAACATTAGAACAATCCAGCATCCCCAACGAGGTGTCATTAGCCAAAAGGAGCAAGAACGGGGATTGGACACAGACCATTGCAGGGGGCAATGTGGCATTATATAGCAGAGAGTTGAACGAAACAGATGTAAGTCTATTACCTCGTTCACTCTCCCTAACAGTGCCAGAAACATTAGCCAGCCAGCTTTTGGCTCCGAGCAATTGAGCCAATGCAGAAATATCGGCTGAAGCCCCCTTCTCATTGGAAATCAGCCATTGAAACCAGGACCAACCTACTCCTGTAGAGGAGTTGGCACTGTTGTTAAAGTTATAAACATGCCTCTTAAGAGAGGGGGAAAGGGAGAAACCTTTAGCAACTTGATGTTTCTCCCAAGAATGATCCTGACAAGGCGTAAATGTTGGGGGGAAACCAAGATTAGGGGTACAGTAAGGGGAGGCCTTGAAATGAGTGGCATTGTAAGTACTATTAGAAGAAGGAGGCACTGGGATTAGTACCTTGGAGATAATAGCCAAGGTGGTTATGTTTAAAGCAGAGCTATTTGTGGGGGTCCCTGAGCCTGATTGCCTCCCAAAAACTACTTGGCTCAGTACGGCACTGATAATGCTCCCTGAGACCTGACTGGACTGCAATGGGTCCTCCCAGTTAGTCAAATTTTTGGTCTTAAGGCTGATGCAATTAGCGTTTCCAAGGCTGAAACAAAAAACTCCTGTGAGATTAACTTGAGATTGATTAAAAATGCTCTCCATGTCCCCTCTAGGAGAGGCACAGGGAGCAGACATCTCACATGAGGTAGAGAAAAGAGTGGGGAGGACACTAGAATTACCATGAACCGGAATCGGCATTGGCCAAGCCCGTGCCACTGCCCACCACTGCATTGGTTTCGTCTGTGCCATCGACACCAGCACCAGAACCAGAGCATGTAGCAGAGTGAAGATCCTCATCACGGGATTGCTGTGGTATCTCTTGTTGCTGGTCGGTTGATGTCAAGACTCTTCTTGTCAGGCGTTCAGGGACCCACAACGGTTCCGTGCGATCCTGGGGAAAAACACATACAGATCCTCGCGCCCATGTCAGCACGGGGTCGGGGCGGTTCCATTGGCCCGTAAGAACATCCTTCCACTTAACATAGCCAATCACAGAGGGCTGAGGGTACACATGTCTATCGGCCACAGAGCGACCATGAATATCCAAATTCAAAAAATTAATGGTAAAGAGAGCTAAGGACAGGCGTTCTTTAGGAGTGTGTTCAGCTCCTATTCCCCCTTTTTGTTTTTGTAAAGTTTCCTTTAAGGTGTGATGAGCATGCTCAACAATGCCTTGTCCTTGAGGATTGTAAGGCAGACCATGAGTAAGTTGCACTCCCATGGTAGAACAAAAGGATGTAAATTGTCTGCCAGTATAAGCAGGTCCATTATCAGTCTTAAGGGATGCAGGAGCAACCCATGCTGCCCATGCTTCTAAGCAATGAGTAATAACATTACATGCCTTTTCTCCCGATAAAGCAGAAGCATGAATAACTCCAGAGCACGTATCAACAGAAACATGCACATACTTGAGGTTACCAAAGTCAGGTATGTGTGTCACATCCATTTGCCAGACAACCAATGGCTTCAATCCCCGTGGGTTCACTCCATAATTAGGGGGATGAAGAAATGTGACACAATGGGGACATTGTAATACTATCTGACGAGCATCCACTCTTGAAATGGAAAAACGCCTGCGCAGCATTAAGGCATTAACATGGAAATTCTGGTGAAATAATTTAGCCCCCTCTAAGGAGGAAGCCAAGCATATCAACTGACCTCTAGTGGCTGAGTCCGCACAGGCATTACCCTGTGATAACGGACCGGGAAGAGAGGTGTGAGCCCGGATGTGCATTGGATAAAAAGGAGCAGTGTGGCTACAGATAAGCTGTTGAAGCTGATTAAAGTAAGCAGATACATTATGGGCATTACTAATAGCTCCCACGGCCTCCAGGACTTTTAGTGCTTGTACCACATAGATGGAGTCCGAAATAAGATTAAAAGGAAAAGAACACTGTTTAAAAACCTCAATAACAATTTGTAGTTCCACCCATTGTGGATTTCCAGGAGCAAATTGATGCTGAACAGGGGGAGAATCATTAATTACATAAGCTCCCATTCCAGACTTGGAACCATCAGTAAAAATATTAACAGCCCCCGGAATTGGATTGGGTGAAGTTACCTTAGGGAAAATGATGGGATGTACTTTAAAAAAATGGAGTAATGGATGGGAAGGGTAATGATTATCAATATCCCCTTGAAACGAGCAACATAGAATAGCCCAGTTGTCTAGAGTAGCACACAAAACATTAAGTTGAGCTTTAGTATAGGGTATAATAAAAGAAGAAGGTGATTGTCCGAAAAATTGAATGCTTTGTTGAATCCCTTTAAGTGCTAACACTGCAACAGCATCAGGATAGTATTCTAAGTATTTTCCTGGGGATACATGTGGGTGGATCCATAGTAAAGGCCCATCTTGCCACAGTACTCCAGTAGGCTGCCGCATAGTGGCAAGCACACATAACTGGAAAGGTTTATCACTCTGGAGCCTGCATAGAGCAGCATGTTGTATAGCTTCTTCTACTGTTATAAGGGCCGCTCTAGCCTCTTTGGTGAGGCTACGAGGAGAAGCAAGATCTGGATCACCCTTAAGTGTAGCATACAAAGGCTGGAGCACACCATTAGGAATATGTAAATATCCCCTTATCCAATTAATATCTCCCAGCAGTTTTTGAAAATCATTTAGAGTTTGGAGATCCTGAGTTCTTATGGTGATTTTTTTGTGGTTTTAATTTGTCATACCCAATTATCGCTCCCAAATACTCAATAGAATTCCCCATTTGAACCTTTTCAGGTGCGATATGTAGCCCATATTGAGCTAACAGCTTTACTAATTCTTTATAGGCCTCATTAACTGTCTGCTCTAACTTAGCGGCCAATAACATATCATCCATATAATGAATGATCTTGATGGAAGAATACTTGTGTCTGAGAGGTGAGAGTGCCTTCCCCACATACATCTGGCACATCGTGGGACTATTAGCCATTCCCTGCGGCAACACTACCCACTCAAACCTTTGATCTGGTTCCTCGTGGTTACACGAGGGAAGGGTGAAGGCAAAACGCTGTGAGTCTTTAGGATGCAAAGGAATAGAAAAGAAACAGTCTTTAATGTCAATAGCAATAATATGCCAGCCCTGAGGAACAGAGGAGAGCAGAGACAGCCCTCTTTGAATGGGCCCCATAAGTTGCATTTGAGCATTAAATGCTCGTAGATCATGCAGTAGGCGCCACTTTCCTGATTTTTTCTTAATAACAAATATGGGAGTATTCCATGGAGAAGTAGAAGGTTGGATGTGACCCAAGTCAAGTTGTTCTTTGACTAGATCATGGGCTGCTGCCAATTTAACTGAGGGAAGAGGCCACTGAGGCACCCAAACAGGCTCCTCGGTGAGCCATGTTATGGGTATTTGAGCCCCAGTGGCCCCTAGAAAAAACCCAGACCAAATCTGTTAAGCTTTTCATGACCTTGCACAGGATGCCCACGCCCCTGTAGGTGTTTTCCTAGTCCTAGACCTGGCCTATACCCCATATTTTGCATAATTTGTTGAGACACTGGGGAATAGTCATTACTAAGAGTGAACCCCATGTCTTTCATCAGATCACGGCCCCATAAAGAGATAGGTAAATCAAGTACATAAGGCTGAAAGGTGCCATTGTGTCCTTCCGGGTTCTTCCAAGATAGATGTCTACAGCTGATTTGAGGGGCTTGGGCATATCCAAGTCCTCTCAGGGATTGATCAGAAGTCTGCACTGGCCATCCCTTAGACCAGTCCTTGAAGGCTATGATACTACGGTCTGCTCCTGTATCCAGCAATCCCACAATAGATTTACCTTCTATGTTTAATTCCAAAGTGGGGCGATTGCTCATATCTAGTGACAAATAGGCACAATTCCCTCCGGTGGTACCAATCTCACTTCCCGTCCATGACCTTGAGTCAGCAGGGAAGTGATTATGTAAGCTAGGCAAAATTAGTAATTGAGCAATCTGATCCCCTGGGGAGATAGACACAATGCCCCTTGGAGCCTCCACCATAACCTTTACTGCCCCTACAGTATCAGGGCTAATGACTCCGGGAAAGACATGAGGACCTTGTAAGATAGAGGATGCACGTCCAATTAGCAAACCTACAGTGCCAGGTGGTAAAGGCCCTTTGAACTCAGTTTCCACCAATTGGACTCCCATCTTAGGTGTTAATACGAGTCTGGAGGTGGAACAGAGGTCCAATCCCGCGGCACCTGTAGTGGCTCTCCGCGTCTCATGGGATGGCGTAGAGATGGCCATGTCTCGGGTTCGGGTGTGACATTCTCCACTGCCCCATATTTTTGTGGGCCCTGGGGTCGGGGGCCCCTTCGGCCGTTTTTTGGCCCAGCTGAAATAGGCTGTCCATGGATGTCCCTCACTGATCTACACTCTTTTGCCCAATGCTTCCCCTTTTTACATTTTGGACACAGCCCCGGTTGACGAAAGCCATTGGAAGGGCCACCGTGAGGAGGTCCAGTAAAATTGTCTTTTTTGGGACATTCACGTCTGAAATGACCGGGTTGACCACAATGGAAGCATATTCCGGCACCAGGACTGCCCCCTTTTGCAATCCGAAGGACAGCAGCTGCAAGACCTACGTTAGTTAAAGGTCCTCCAATCTCTCTACACACTTTCATCCATGCTTCTATGCCCTTATTTTTATAACGAGTGATTGCCGCTTTACATTCCTTGGTGCATTGCTCAAAGACCAATTGCTTGATAAGGGCATGGCTCTATCAGGATCCCCAAAAATCTTTCCAGCAGCATCCACCATCCTTGCTACAAAATCTGAAAAGGGTTCTGTAGGGCCTTGTAGAATCTTGGTCAAATTACCAGACACCTCTCCTCTATTTGGAAGCGACTTCCATGCCCGAATGCAAATGTTGTTAATTTGATCATATGCCTCAAGAGGAAATCCTGTCTGTTGATTTGCAAATCTACCCTGCCCCAAAAGCATATCCTTGTCCCAATGGGGGTGTCCCGCCACATGGTTTTGGGCGACCTGCTCTATTGCGCCCTCTAGCACAAATGCTCTCCAGTCCAAATATTTACCCTGGGAAACACAAGCCCGAACAAGGCTAGCCCAATCAGAGGGAGTCATGCAGTATCTAGACAGACTCTCCACCTGAGTTAGTGTGAAGGCGGCATCCACCCCATAAGTGCGCACAGACTCCGCCAGGGTCTTCACAATTTTAAAATCTAAGGGTTCATGAAATCTTCCCCTATTGTCATCCTGAAAAACTGGATAAGCAAGACCCATCTCAGCGTTAACAGCCCTCCATGTTTGGGCATGGAAAGCTCTCCCCGAAACACCCCCACCATACGGCGGTGGATCCGGGGGATCGCTTTTCTTGAGCCCCTGTTTATTTCTGTTCCCTTCTCCTATAGCTAAACTCTCTAGCTGATGAGACAGCCTCCCGAGCTCTTCCTCCTCATCCTCCTCTTCCTCTGACCCACTTTCACATGGGGGTGTGCACAGCGTACTGAGATCTGGATACAATCGTCTCCTCCCCTGTTTCACGCTCTGCACACTCCCATCCTCCTGAGGCACCTCACTTCCTGCTGTCTCCGATTTCTCCTCATGTAATTGCTCTAGAACTTCCTGTCCTTTAGTAAGTGCTTCCTGACATCTGCCATCTGTAAGGCAACTATGGACCATTTTCCAAAGGGGTATCACCCCACCCTCTAATATGCCCTGCTCAGAAGCAAAGTCAAGATCTTTGCCTAATTTATCCCAAGTAGGTACAGTAAGGCTGCCCGAAAATGCAAACCACGGTGCAGCGATATCTATCTTCTGTAAAAATCTCTGTAAAGTACTATGTTTCACTTCCAGGCCTTTGGAACGTAACAGGCCATCTAGGGCCAGGAGAAGCGGACTTGAAGATGCGGCACCCATGACACAACAACAAAAGAAGCACAAAAAACAAAAGCGAAATTACACAACAAAAGAAACACAGAAAACAAAATCGAAAGTAGAATCGAAAGTACACAGTGCAGCTGCAATAAAATGTAATGCTCTCTCTTTCTTTACAGAGGAGCTGCCCCGCTTTGGTCGTGGATCCCACTTACCTGGGACTAACCTGTGCACCACCCCTGACTGCTGAAAGTTCTGGTTCCCGGGTTTCGGCACCACTTGTCGCGACCCCTTGCCCGCAAAGAAGACGCAACTCAGGAATCTTCTTTCAGCAGTTTATTCAGGCCCTTGATATTTCTTCTTCTCTCTCTTGGATGCCCCTCCCAGCCTTAATAAAGCATCTCAAGCCCCAATGTGAAGCTGCCACGTGGAGCTTTCTCATAGGGTTGTGAAAAACCATGCGCCAACTCTCCCAAATAAGGAGTTGTTTGTCACAGACCACAGTGGAGCCAGCACCATCTTGTAATGGCGACCATAGTCTGCAGAAACGGCAGAAGCGGCTCACCACACACGACAGCAGCAACATACATACTGTGGTTGTTTAAGCTCAACCTATATTGCTAACACAACAAAATCTCCTGATAGCACATTTCTCATAATATATCCCTATCATTAATGACACATGACTATACTGACTCATTGTTCATAGTACTTGCTAATACTTGTATTAACATAGAGCTAATTTGACAAAAGTTTTGAGATTGTCTTAACTAAAGGTAGCCAGCATTTCCATGAAGAGGTATGTTACTCTATTGTGTTCACTTCCAAATAGGGAGTCTCTTTAATAGAAGAACATATTTTACCTCATTGGTTCATCCTTATAGGATAGGAGAAAATATGGGGGAATATGGGAGGTGAAAGTAGTTAATAATACCATTTGCATATATTTTAGTTCCCAGCCTTAATTTGAAGTAAAGTTATCATAAAGTCCAATAAAATTATTATCTCATCTGGAAAGCAGTGTTGCTGCATGAATCCAAGGAATGTTAGCTGTCATCAGACATGGAAAAGTTGATTGTGTCTGTTTATATCCTTCTAAATCATGCTGTTAAGAGAATTATTAAAACCCTTGTGATAACCTCAAGAGTATCATCTCTGAGTTACTCAGTGATTAAAAAAAATGCCTTCCTTATATCCCAGATCCAAGAACTGTTCATTGTGCCTTCTGTTTGCTTGTATAGACTTGTAGAATACTTGCCTGGTCTTATTTGGATTTCAAGGCTGTCACTTGCAACTGTAGGGCTCATACTACCCCTTGATAAATGTTGTCATTATGTATGACTTTAAGAAGCTTCAAATACATTTTAAATAAAGAATAACATTGTTGTTAAACTTAATTTCCACTTCTGAGGATGATTAAGATTATAAATAAAAATTTTGCTTGAAGCATTTTAAAGGTTATTGCAGTGATGATTTGGCTTGACAGTTGTTGAGTTAAAACTATCATCTTTATTCTAATAAACATTTCTTAGGCAAATTTAAAGAGAAATAAGCTGCTGACACTTTATAAAACTTTAAAAGTAGAATTAAAATGAGTATGTAGTCAAAAACAAATAGAAAAAAGCAAACTATTACTTCACTAAGTTTTCATCTACTCAAAGACAAAATGTAGTTAAAAATGCATGTCTTTAAAATCAAAAGATTGATGATACTAGTAATTTTCTTTGTGATACTAACAATTACTTTGTGAATACTTATTTTCATTTCCCAATGGATTAATAATATACTCCTCTTAACAGAAGAAAAGAGCAATGATATATTCTTGACTAATGTTGCATAGTGATTAGCTAGGCTGGATTTGAATACAAGTCTATATTTCTACAATTCATGTGTTATTTTTTTTTGGTATGTGGAAACCCATCAGTTTTGACTTATATCAAATAGTCTTCATCTGATTTTTCAACATTTTCCAAATATTTTTACCCATTCTCATCCTCATACTCCACCTTACATGATAGCTTGCTCCTTCAGGCATTCTGACTTCTAGAATAAATTTACTGTCTAACATCCACCTCAGTTTTATAAGACCAATTCTGAGTTTCTCAATTGAATGTGAAATATTTCTTCTGAAGACGCAGAATGAATTTTTATTCTCTTATGGCACAGATAATATCTTATTTTTTCCTTTAGTTATTTGCATTTTCTTATGCCCCAATAAAAATATAAGGTTTAATACTGTAACTATTGCATTGTATCCATTTTTGTATCCACTGAGATATATGGCACAAAAGAATAACAGCATTTTATATTTGTAGTTCCCTATGTAATTTGTAAAATATTTTCAAAGAACATTCCTCATAATATAAAGAGCAATTTTCAGGGCTGGGATTGTGGCTCAGTGGTAAACTGCTCACCTACCACATGTGGGGCCCTGGGTTTGATCCTCAGCACCACATAAAAATAAATGAATGGAATAAAGGCATTGTGTCCAACTATAACTAAAAAATAAATATTTAAAAAAATAAATAAAGAGCAATTATCTCAAAATTAGAGGTTTCAAGCCAAATTAATCTGCATTCAAATGGGTTGCATATGGAAAGCTACCATCAGATTAGGAATTTGATTGACTTCTAAGGCAACTCCCTTGCCATCCTACAACTTCATAATAATGGCAACTTTGTGAAGTAAAGAGAGTAAACACTTAAAAATATGTTTTTTTTTTTTTAGTGCTGAGTAATACTCCATTATGTATAAATGCCACATTTTTTTTTATCCATTCATCTATTGAAGGCCATCTAGGTTGGTTCCACAGTCTAGCTATTGTGAATTGTGCTGCTTTGAACATCAATGTAGCAGTATCCCTATAGTACACTCTTTTAAGGTCTTCAGGGAATAGTCCAAGAAGGGGAATAGCTGGGTCAAATGGTGGTTCCATTCCCAGCTTTCCCAGGAATCTCCATAATGCTTTCCAAATTGGCCGCACCAATTTGCAGTCCCACCAGCAATGTACAAGTGTACCCTTTTCCCCACATCCTCGCCAGCACCTGTTGTTGTTTGACTTCATAATGGCTGCCAATCTTACTGGAGTGAGATGGTATCTTAGAGTGGTTTTGATTTGCATTTCTCTGACTGCTAGAGATGGTGAGCATTTTTTCATGTACTTGTTGATTGATTGTATGTCCTCCTCTGAGAAGTGTCTGTTCAGGACCTTGCCCCATTTGTTGATTGGGTTATTTGTTTTCTTATTGTTTATTTTTTTTGCAGGGAAATGGATGGCATTATTGCAGATTATGCTAAGTGAAGCCAGCCAATCTCTGAAAAACAAATGCCAAATGTCTTCTTTGATATAAGGAGAGCAACTAAGAACAGAGCAGGGAGGAAGAGCATGAGAAGAAGATTACCATTAAAAAGGGACACGAGGTGGGAGGGAAAGGGAGAGAGAAGGGAAATTGCATGGAAATGGAAGGAGACCCCCAGGGTTTTACAAAATTACATACAAAGAGGAAGTGAGGGGAAAGGGAAAACAAAACAAGGGAGAGAAATTAATTACAGTAGATGGGGTAGAGAAAGAAGATGGGAGGGGAAGGGAGGGGAGGGGAGGGGGGATAGTAGAGGATAGGAAAGGCAGTGGAATACAACAGTCACTAGTATGGCACTATGTAAAAACGTGGATGTGTAACAGATGTGATTCTGCAATCTGTATACGGGGTAAAAATGGGAGTTCATAACCCACTTGAATCAAATGTATGAAATATTATATGTCAAGAGCTTTGTAATGTTTTGAACAACCAATAATAATAATAAAAATAAGTTAAAAATATGTTTTTGTTTTTTTTCTGGATTATTAATATCTTAGACATCAAAATGTGAGTGCCTTCTAAATGTTCAAATTTTGGATTACACTATTTATGTAGATTGTTCACTGATTACTCTTGCCAATCATACTCAGTAAAGGATTTTAAATTCTTACCAGGGAGTCCAAGAACACTGTGTGATGTACAGAGAGTGGACTTTAAGAGGGACTCTAAGAAAGAGGGCTCTGGGCACCACACTAATTAATAGAAGTTTCCATTTATTTATTAAATATATAAGTGATTGGAAAAATATCTTATTTGAAAAAAATATAAAATAAAAGGGGAGAGGGAAAGACAGGTAGAAGGAGGAGAAAGTGAGTGAAGAGAAAGAGGGAGGAAGGAGTGGAAAGAGGGAGTAAAGAGAAAAGCACTGACAAGATGAATCTAAGACATGAGGAAGAACAAAAGCTCTCCTAAGATTCCCTGAATAATGCTGGCAGATATATTAAAACTGCTTCACATGTATAGTTCTGGTAATAATGGAAATAGGGAGACCAAAATAAAGGTTCCATGGAGAATATGTCCATTTTTGTATTTCTGAAAATCTATAAAATTATAATAATAAGGAACAAGTTTTAAAATTTTAATTGTCCAACCTTAAGGGGGTCCTGTGATAATTTGATACACATATTCAGTGGATAGTGGTCAAATCAGAGTGCTGACATTTCTCTTTCCTTAAACATTTAAACAAATTTGATTAACACAAGATAATTGTATTTATTTGTATGATTTATATTTTACAATATAACATTTGAGTGCATGTATGCAATGCATACTGACCAAATAAAGGTAATTGTTCCCATTTCCTTATCATTTCTTGATGTTTGGATCCTTTAAGCTTCTCTTTGTAGTGTTTCATAAAATATAATAGCAACTCCATTATGTTATAAGACACTAGAACTTATTAGATTGATCTAACTGTATTTTGGTATCTATTATTCAGTCTCCTTCTATTTCCTGTCATCACTCCTGCTTTTAGTAATCTCTATTTTATACTCTGATAAACTTTTTAACATTCACATGTCTGAGAGATCACATGGTACTTACCTTTCTCTATCTGACTTATTTCTCTTACCATATTTATCTCCAGATCCATTCATTTTGCTGCAAATAATAAAATATCATTCTTCTAATGAACTAATGATATTCCATTGATACATTTTTCTGTATCTGTTTATTTGTTAAAAAGGGCATCTAAGTTGATTCCATATCTTCATTAATATGAATTGTGCATCAATAAATATGAGCCTGTAGTGTCTTTTTAGTTTGTCTCTAATATCATTTGTCTCTTTTGATATCATTTGTCTTTTGGATATATATGCTAAAGACGGCTACCTGGATCACATGGTGGTTTTATTTTGAGGGTTTTTTTTTTAATTAGCTCTATTCTGTTCTCCATACTAACTGCACCAATTCACAGTAACAGGTGTATTAGGGTCCCCTTTTCTCCATATTCTCACCAGCATTTTTTTGGACTTTTTGATACTAGTTTAATTAATTCCAATTTGGGTGGGAAGTTATCTCATTGTGGTTCTGATTTGCAATTACCTGACAGCTAATGAAGCTGAACATTAGTTTTCATACATTTGTTGGACATTTGAATTTTTTCTTTTATTCATGTTCTTTGCTCATTTTAAATTGGTATTCATTTCAAGTTACTTATGTATTTTGTATATGAATCCTATGCTGATGAATAGTTTGCAGAAGTTGTTTCTCCTTTCTATAGTTTGTCCCTTTAATATGTTGATGTTTTCCTTTGCTGTGCAGAAGTTTCTTACCTTGATATCATCCTATTTGGTTTTATTGCTTTGGTTTCCAACACTTTTGGGGTCTTGTAAAAAGAAATCACTGCCTGTACTGCTGTCTTGAAGTGCTTCCTTCATGTTTTCTTACAATAATTTCGTATTTTCAAGTCTCACAGTTAGGTCTTTGATGAATTTTGAGTTTATTTTTCTACAGGGTGCGAGACAGGAGTCAAGTTTCAATCTTCTGTGTGTGGATATCTAGTTTTCCAAGCACCATTTATTAAAGAGGCTGTTCTTTCTCTAATGTACATTTTTGGCACTTTCGACAGGAGTCAATCAGGTATAATGAATGGGGTTATTTCTAGGATCTCTATCTATTGAATTGGTCTCTATGTTTTTAATATCAATAGCTTGCTGTTTTATTTGCTACAGCTTTGTACTGCATTTTGAAGTCAGGAAGTGTGAGGCCTCTAGCATTTTTGTTTATTTTTTAATTTTTTGTTTCAGATTGCTTTGTCTATTTCAGGTTTTTTGGCTTCTATATAAATTTTAGGATTCTTTTCTCAAGTTCTCCGAAGACAGTCATTGGAATTTTGATAGTTATTTCATGTGATCACTAATCAACCTGGGTAGCATGGATAATTTAAAAATATTAATTATTTCAATCCATGAACATAGGAGATCTTTTCAATTTTTTCTGACCTCTTTAATTTTTTTGATTAGAACTTTGTAACTTTCATTATAGAACTCTTTCATTTCCTTGGTTGAGTTTATTTCTACTTATTTATTTATTCATTTTACTGCATAAAAGTGTTACCAATAATTCAATATACAATTTCACTGAATTCATTTATCAGTACTATTAATTTTTAGGTTTTTCTATCCAAAGAATCATGTCATCTGGAAACAGGGATAATGTTACTTTCTCCTGTCCCATTTGAAGGTTTTTCTTTCTTTCTTTCTCCTAATTTCTCTGGCTAAGTCTTTCAATACTATGTGAAATAAGAATGATGAAAGTGAACATCCTTTTCTTGTTAAAGCTTTCAGCTTTTTCTCATTCATTATGATGCTGGATACTTGTTAGTGTTTCTATGCAAAACTTGTTACAGAAAAAGACTAAATTGTGGATACTAAGAGTTAACTTAATTGCTATTTCTGACTGCTTATTAATTTTCAGGAAAATAGAAGGGAGAGATAATTACTAGATCCATTACCCTATATTCATTTTTTATTTTCCTTTTTTTTTTATGTAGCAAGTATTGAACCAAGAGCCTTATGCATGGTCGGTAAGCACATTACAATCAAAATTCAATTTCTCAATTTCTTGATTTAGAACAAAGCAATAAATTACCCTGACCTTTACAGTGTTTTCTCATTTGTGAGTGATATTAGAGCTTTATATTCCTTAGTTTAAGGATTTAATTTTAGTCATTCATTGTATGCCTGTATCACTAATGGATGTAGGTGAAGAACAGGCATATTTAATCTGTCCTTGGAAGTTGATGTTAGATGTAACAAGAAAGAATGGTTAACTCTATTGTTACCAACACAGAAAAAAAGAGCCTGATGCAAACTTTGCTTGTCTAATTCCCAAGAGAATGTGGCTTAGAATTTTGAAATGCGAACTATGAAGCAGCAGTACTGTTGTTAATGTGTATTCTGGAGTAAGACTGGGCTCTAATTCTAATTCTACATCTTACTTACTTATTTCATGCTTCAGCATTACTATGTGTAAGGAGAGGATTGTGAATATTTCTCTCATACTATTGCTGACTGAATAAGGAAACCTATGACAGAAGATTAGAATAGTAACAGAACACATCAGATTTTTTTTTCTTTTTTAAATTTATTTATGACAGCAGAATGCATTACAATTCTTATTACACACATGGAGCACAATTTTTCATATTTCTGGTTGTATACAAAGTATATTCACACCATTTCATGTCTTTATATATGTACTTTGGATAATAATGATCATCACATTCCACCCTCATTTCTAACCCCATGTCCCCTCCCTTCCCCTCCAAAATCTCTGCCCTATCTAGAATTCATCTATTCCTCCGATGCTCCTTCTCCCTATCCCATTATGAATCAGCCTCCTTATATCAAAGAAAAGATTCCACATTTGTTTTTGGGGGGATTGGCTAAACTCAGTTAACATTATATTCTCTAATTCCATCTATTTACCTGCAAATGCCATGATTTTATTCTCTTTTAATGCTGAGTTATATTCTATTGTGTATATATGCCACTTGTTTTTATCCATTCATCTATTGAAGGTCATCTAGATTGGTTCCACAGTTTAGCTATTGTGAATTTTTGTGCTGCTACAAACATTGATGTGACTATGTCCCTGCAGTATGCTATTTTTAAGTCCTTTGGGTATAGACCAAGGAGAGGAATAGCTGGGTCAAATGGTGGTTCCATTCCCAATTTTCCAAGAAATCTCCATACTGCTTTTCATATTGGCTGCACCAATTTGCAATCCAACCAGCAGTATAGGAGAGTAACATTCTGTCTGGAGTGAGATAAATCTTAGAGTGGTTTTGATTTGCATTTCTCTAATTGCTAGTGATGATGAACATTTTTTCATGTATTTGTTTATTGATTGTATATAATTTTATGAGAAGTGTCTGTTCAGGTCCTTGGCCCACTTATTGATTGGGTTATTTGTTGTTTTGGTGTTTAGCTTTTTGAGTTCTTTATATGCCCTAGAGATTAGTGCTCTGTCTGATATGTGAGGGGTAAAAATTTGCTCCCAAGATGTAAGCTCTCTATTCACCTCACAGATTATTTCTTTTGCTGAGAAGAAACTTTTTAGTTTGAGTCTATCCCATTTATTGATTCTTAATTTTAATTCTTGTGCCACAGGAGTCTTATTAAGGAAGTTGGGGCCTAATAACTCATGATGGAGTTTAGAGCCTACTTTTTCTTCTATTAGATGCAGGGTTTCTGGTTTTATTCCTAAGTCCACTTTGAGTTCAATTTTTTATGTGGTGACAGATAGGGGTTTAATTTCCTTTTATTTTATATGGATTTCCAGTTTTCCTAGTACTATTTGTTGAAGAGACTATCTTTTCTCCAATGCATGTTTTTTTGCACCTTTGTCTAATATAAGATAATTGTAATTTTGTGGGTTAGTCTCTGTGTCATTTATTCTGTACCACTGATCTACCAGTCTGTTTGGTTGCCAATACCATGCTGTTTATGTTACTATTGCTCTGTAGTATAGTTAAGGTCTGGTATAGTGCTGACACCTGCTTCACTCTTCCTGCTAAAAATTGCTTTAGCTATTCGGGTTTTTTTTTATTTTATTTTTCCAAATGAATTTCATGGTTGCTTTTTATATTTCTGTGAGGAATGTCATTGGGATTTTGATAAGAATTTCATTAAATCTGTATAGTGCTTTTAGTAGTGTGGTCTTTTTGATAATATTAATTCTGCCTATCCAAGACCAAGGTAGATTTTTCCATCTTCTAAAGTCTTCTTTGACTTCTTTCTTTAGGGTTCTGCAATTTTCATTATATAGGTCTTTCACCGCTTGCATTATGTTGATTTCCAAGTATTTTTTTTTTTTGAGGCTATTATAAATGGGGTAGTTTTCCTCATTTCCCTTTCTGAGGATTTGTCACTGATATGCAGAAATGCCTTTGATTTATGGGTATTTATTTTATATCTTGCTACTTTGCTGAATTAATTTACTAGTTCTGGAAGTTTTCTGGTGGAATTTTTAGGGTCTTCTAGGTATAGACTCATATCATCAACAAATAGAGCCAATTTGAGTTCTTCTTTTTCTATGTATATCCCTTTAATTTCTTTCTTCTGTCTAATTACTCTGTCCAGTGTTTCAAGAACTATTTAAATTTTAGAAGTGGTAAAAGGGGGCATCCCTGTCTTGTTCCAGTGTTTAGAGGGAATGCCTTCAATTTTTCTTCATTTAAAATCATGTTGGCCTGGGGCTTAGCATAGAAACATTCATGATGTTGCAATAAGTTCCTGTTATCCCTAGTTTTTCTAGTGTTTTGAACATGAAGGGGTCTGTACTTTGTCAAATGCTTTTTCTGCATCTATTGAGATGTCATATGATTCTTGTCTTTAAGTCTATTGATGTGATGAATTACATTTATTGAGTTCCATATGTTGAACCAAATTTGCATCCCTGAGATGAATCCCACTTGATCATGGTGCACGATCTTTTTGATATGTATTTGTATTTGATTTGCCAGAATTTTATTGAGAATTTTTGCATCTATGATCATTACAGATATTCGTCTGAAGTTTTCTTTTTTTGATGTGTCTTTGTTTGGTTCCTGAAGTGAAGTCTGCTATAATTATCCTTTTCCCTCCTATATCAATATTTGTTTAATCTTTTTGTTTTCTTTAGGTTCTCTTGAAGATTTTTCTCTTTGTCTTTTGTTTTTTTAAAGTTTAATATGGTATGGTTAGATATAAATTTGGAGGGGTTTTCCTGTTTTGTCTCTGAATGCCTTTTTTTTGATAGCACTGAACTTTATTCTTGGAAACAAAGCTACTAATTCCATCTGAATTAAAAAGGGGTCTTCACACCTGAGAAAACCATGGAATTCTACTGTAACAATATTTCTGACATCTGTCTTGATGGGCCCACCTAGGACTATACTACAATTGACCCTCTCCCTGTAATAGGGAGCCTCTAGTTAGGGACCTGGGGTCATAGTTGCTGGTGCATTGCATTCTCTTTTTATTCTGCCATCACAGGTCTTACAGTTTTCCTATTTCTCCCTTATTAATTTTCAGTGCTCCCCTTTGATGACTCACCCTACATGCAGTTATTCATGTTGTCTTAATTATTCTTTGTGAAGTAAAAGGATAGCCCTGGACATCTTTATTCAGCTATCTTGGAATCTCCTTGAATTATTATGTGTGTGTGTGTGTGTGTGTGTGTGTGTTGTGTGTGTTTGTGTGTGTGTCTGTAATACATACGGTTGAGGTGTTTCATTACATACAATTTTTAATTTATTTTTCCTTCTTAATGTTCTGTGTATTACTTATGCTTTTAAAGTTTTTAAATTTTATGGTGTCATGGTCTATATATGAAATGTTCTCCAAAAGCTCATTTGTGAGGCAATGCAAAAATGTTCAGAGGTGAGATGATTGTGTTATGAGAGCAGTAACTTAATAAGTGGATTAATATTCTGGAATGAATTAACTAGAAGGTAACTATAGGCAGGGAAGTTGTGACTAGAGGAAGTAGTCACCAGGCGCATGTCTTTGGGATTTATATTTTATCTCTGGCACCTCATTCTCCTTCTCTTTTCTTCCTGGATGTCATGAACTGGATAAACCTTCCTCCACCATTCCCTTCTGACATGATATCCTGCCTCATTTCAGGCCCAGATGTATGGAGCCAGCTGACCATGTACTAAATCTCTGAAACCATTAGCCAAAAAAATGTTTTTTATTCTTTAAGTTGTTCTTCTCAGTTAGGTAGGTCACAGCAACTTATAGCTGACTAACACATAATATAGTTTATTATTGTTATTATTATTATCATTGTAATTATTATTAATGTTATTATTATTATCATTGTATTTATTATTATTATTATTATTATTATTATCATTATTAGTATTACTATTATAAAAGCAGCATGCAAAATTCTGCATGTTTATGGGGTACCATGTGATGTTTTGATGCATATATATATATATATATATATATATATATATATATATATATATATGTGTGTGTGTGTGTGTGTGTGTGTGTGTGTGTGTGTTCTGATCAGGATAAATTTATCATTCTCCTCAAGTATTTATCATTTTTTGTAGTAAAAAATTAATAATTCTTTCTCTAGATGTTTTGAAATATATAGTACAATATCAGTATAGTCATCCTACCATGGAATAGAACATCAGAAATTATTTTTAACTAATCACTTAGTACCTGTTGATGAACTTTTCCTGCCCTTCTTCCCCTACTAATTTTCCTAGCCTCTCATAACTGAGACTCTACTGCCAACTTCCATGACTTTTTTTTTAACATATGATGAGTTAGATCATGTGGTATTAGTGGTTTTTATGCCTGACTTACGTCATTTAACATGATGACCTTCAGTTCCATCCATGTTATTGTCAATTATAATATTTCATTTGTTAATGAGAGCAGTAACTTAATCAGTGGATTAATATTCTGGAATGAATCAATGATGCACTTTGCAAGTGTTTACATTTTTTTAAAGATGAATTGATTACTAGACACTGAATACATAATTTAATGCATGTTTTAGTGCACTTTCTGTGACACAAATTAATTTGCAATAGAGGCAGGAAACCTATCTTGAAGGTAATTAGTCATGGTCAAATCTTAATTATCTTCTTTAATAGGAAAGCAACAGGCTTATAAATATATCTGCAATGGTATTTTGAGTGGTACTGTTTCTTATATGTTCATATTTTTTTTCACTAAAGTAAAAATTGTATAAATATATTTGGGATAAACA
Organism: Marmota monax; assembly: GCF_021218885.2. Lineage (NCBI taxonomy): Eukaryota > Metazoa > Chordata > Mammalia > Rodentia > Sciuridae > Marmota > Marmota monax. Next base: position 19,646 of record NW_026695050.1, read on the forward strand.
CGAAGGGTTTGAAGTAATGATACTCATTATTTAACATTTCCAAAATTTGATGCACTATACATTTCTTCCCAACACTGCGAGGGCCTTTAATCTCTATTTTATATAGAATGTGAGCTGCAGATATTTAACTAGCTCAAGGTCAGAAAAATTGAACTGGTAAGTTAGATTTCCATATTATTGTACTTTCCTGTTTTCCCAGTCTGTCACACTGCCAATCAGTGCTGCTTTTGTAGGTTAAATAAATGCATAATTATTATGAATATACATGATTGTATACCTATATTTCAATAGTGCAGTGTTTGTAACAGAGATTTATTGATGATGCACAATACATTATCATCATTTTTGTCAACAAAGATTTTATCTTAGAAACTTTATTAGGAGGATTTGGGTTGTGTAAATCTTAAAGGTAAGAGTCAAATTTGCATAGCAAATGCAAAAGTGAGTTAACTTTGATCTACAAAAGAACTAACAACCTTCAAGTAATCTTTTCTTGATTAATTGACATTGCCCTTCTCTCCTTCCTCCCTTCTGTCTTTCCTTCATTTCTTCTTCTCTTCCTTTTTTTTTCAACATTCATTTATTAAGACCATACTGTGTGTCTGGCAGAGGGCTTAGGTTAAATTAAATATGAGAGATTAGTCCTCTGTATCTTGAGAGCTTTGATGGAAAGATTTGAGGTGACATATTGATGGAGAGCTGAGGCTGGAAGATGAGCAGTTTTTGGCCTTGAGAACGATGTTTTAAAGAAAGAAAAATAGCAAAAGTGTGGGAATATTCTAGCCTTACAAAACCAACTGCAAAGGGGCTCAAAGAGAAGGACAGTATTTTGTTGCTGTTGTTTTGTTTTAGGAACTAAAAAAAAGTGCTTTGTTGTTATATGAGAGTACATTGTGGCTGGGGGGGGAGGAGGACATGGAGTGACTGATTACAAAGTATGAGATTTGTGCTTGTAATGCCTTCTGGGACACATTAGTAAAGTTGAAATTTATGTGGTGCCATTGAAGGGAGTAGGAGTGCAGTATGCAAGGATGTTATTTGCTCATTTAACAATATTCCTTGCAGGTCTGCTTTTTGTATGGTGTGGTAGGTGCTGGGAAATGGTTGAGAAGCTACAAACCTCAATGAATTAATCACTGTCGAGGACCTTTCCCTCATGGAGCTTATTATCTGGATTGATGGTTTGAAAAAGGTCATTCTAGTGTAGTATAAATAATAAACGGTGGCCATGGAAGACCAGAGAGAGGAAACTCGAGTTGAAGCAAATAGAGATGATCCTCTCAGTCAGAGACTCAGGATCTAATAACAAGGTGACAATGATAGTGATGTATTAGATGAAGGAGACATTTAGAACCAACTGCTTTTTGTAAAGCTAGCAGGAGATGAGAGCATTGACTGCATATTATCATCCTGTATTTCCTGTCCTGACTTAGCAATTCAGCTTTGTAATTTTCACCTTTCACAGTCATTGATTTTAAGCATTCTTGGTTTTAAAGTATTCCCTATGTATGCTGAGCTCATAATTAGAGCTGAATGTGATGTGGTTAGGTCCTTTATCCTGACATTTTAAATTCACAAATAAATACTATTCTATGGATACTATTTTGACTTTTTGGATATCTCCTATATAGTGACATTCAATTAAATACAACATTATGTAATCATGAGTGGTTGGGCAATCTCTTTCTTCCACAATTATATACCAGTCTACTTAAAAATTTAGGCAATAGCCTCTGCCAAAAGTGATACCCATGTCAATAATTATTTGTGCCTTTGTTTTTGTACAATTGGCTTTTTATGCAGTTTTTGTACTGTGCAATTGCTTTTTTGCATAAACAAGTTTTCTCTGTAATATTTTATTCATAATAGTTGGTTCTTCCCCCAAAGTATTTTCAACAAAAATGTTCAAGTTGGCCTTGGACTGTAGCTCAGTGGCAGAGCGCTTGCCTTGCATGTGTGAGGCACTGGGTTTGATTATCAGCACCACATAAAAATGAACAAATAAAATAAAGGCATGGTATTCATCTACAACTACAAAAACAAAAAAAAAAAGTTCAAGTGGTTTTTTTTGGATTTTCTTCTCTTTGAAAGGAAAAGTACATAGCTTCACCTCCTTTTTGTTATTGATTTTGAAAGTTATATTAGTTAATAAAGGGCATAAATAAAAAATTAAATTTTTGGTTCTTAGAGGAGTAGACATCTTCAATAATTTAATGATTTTCTAAATGTTAAGTGTAGAATATAACTCTATTTTACAAATCAGTTTACCTTTTCACCATTCTTTTTAAAAATATGGGTCATTTATTTATATACCGCTTATTTTATAATTTTTCCAAGAACATAATAACTGGGGATATAAAAAGTTTTTATATTATATTTTGGATTCTGACAGAAACAATTTTTATTCTTAAACTCCTCGACAATTTTTAACATGTCTCTATGACTAATGATTTTAGTTATATGATAACTCTTTACTATATTTGATGAACGTCATGAAGATGGACTGGATCACATTTGTGTTTAACTTTTCTTCTGCTAAGTTTATTTGTTTTAACTTGGAGGTATATATAGTTTTTTATTACAAGTGTTATACATTCAGGCTTCAGTAGCATTGTATTATAAATAATGTGGAATAAGTTTGACATTTTTAGAGAAAAACGTGTAGAATTATTTCTTCAAATTGTCCTAGTCTTAATGAACTTTTGAATAAGCATATGACAGAAACATTTAACTTACTTTACACTTCCTATAGCTGCTCTCATTTCTAGTTTGACAAACATTTCCTTAAAAATGTTTCAATTTTATTTGCTTAATTCACTTTCTTTCCCTTTTTCTTTTCTTCTTGTTCGAGCAATACATTTAGCACTGTAGATGGTAGATGGGAAGATTATAATAAAGATCCTCAGTTAAGACATTCATTTGTCTATTTTATTTTAAATCATATAATTTAACATTTGTAAATGTTCATTGCTTAAAAAAGCAAATAATTAACATAAATTAATAGATACATTAAAATTAGTATTTAAACAAATTTAACTATTTAGAAGACATCCCTATTCAAGTAAGCAAGCTCTCAAAAATCCTGGGCTTCTCTCTAATTTTTTTTTAATATTGTCTTTTGCTGAGAGCCATAGCCTAGTAGGAATGACACATGGCATTTTTGGTTGAAAGGTGACACCAGCAAGCCATTGAGATGATAATGATTATGTTAAGATGTGTATTCAATTGGATATTAGACCCCTGCTGTCCACCTGGGCCTGCTACTTTGGAGCTCTCCAGGGGACTCCCGGAGAGTTCCCATTGGTTGGGGAAGTGCGGTAGGAGGGATTTCCAGAGGAGGGATTTCTGGTTGGTGTGGTGTGTCCTGGGAGAAGGCCACGTGCAGGAGTTTTGGAAATAAAGTTTGTTCCTGCTTGAGTGGCTCATGATTTTGTGCCCAGCCAAACTGTGGCAGCCTTTAACTTTTGAGGACAAAGTTTATGAAATGACCCAGAGCTTCACATTGAAAATTTATGGGTATAGTAAAGACACCAAAGGACGAAGCAAATAAACAAATTTTCTTCTATAAGTTTCTATATAATTCAGTCAGAATTCCCTTATAATTTTCAAGAGGTGACTCATGTATGAAACCTATAATTTATGCTTATTACCCATATGCCATAGTTAAATATTTTTATCTTAATTAGATCTTAAATGTTAATTGTGTGTATTGAGACATATTATTTTTGTAGTCCAAAATTATTTATATTTTAATATCCTCAAAAAATAGGTCAGTGGCTATTCTCAAAAAAACAAATTAACAAATGTGGAGTTTAAATTATTTTTATTATTTTTAATAATTTCCTAAAGGTATTCTTTTGGCTATATGCAAGAACAATATAAAATAGGTAAAAAATGTTGAATAGTTAATTTTGTCTTTATGTCTAAAATTCACATGGAGAAACCAGGCTTCATTAATTATACAACGATTAATATTATTTAGCTCTGTGCTTCAGATTATTGAACATAGAGAGTGAAAGGAAAGTGACCACAACACTCGGAGCAATCAGAAGATCTTTATTGCAGCAGTGCAACAAAGAGAAAGGAAAGAAGGAAAGAGAGAGAGAGAAAAGAGAAGAGATGAACAGGGAGAGAGCAAGAGCAAGAGAGAGACAGAGAGCGTGCTTAAGAAAGATAAAGAACAAGAGAGAGAGAGCAAGAGAGAAAGAGCAAGAGAGAGGGGGCCTGGCAGGAGGGAGTTTTTATAGCCCAAATCTAATGGGGCCTCTGGGTCTGCAAGCTGCCTTGTTGGCCCAAGGGGGGGGGGGTTAAGTGTTCAGCCTTAAGCAGGGTTGAATGTTCAGACTTGAGGCAAACAGGTGATAAAGGACCAGATAGAGGGGGGTTTGAGTGCGTGGGCTATCTTGCAGCCAACATCTGTTCAGCCTGCCCTGCAGACAAAACAGTTCAGCCTGCTCTGCACCCAACAGAGAGCACTATGACATTAACAAAGATCACCATTTTCTGTAGTCTTGTCTAAAGTTCCTTTTAATGGCAAGACCATGAGCTCCATTGTGTTACATGACTACTATATAGTAATCATCTTTTCTTTATTTCAGCAAATATCCTTTTCAGAATGTCATAATGAAGTCATTCCCATAGGCTTTCATACAAGATAAGTTAAGATGTGAATGTGAAATGTACAGGAATATTTGTGGGAAATATGTGCTTATGTGTTAAATGTAAAGTTTTTCAACAGCACCACTCTTAATTTTTAACACACAATAATATTTGGTAAAAACAAAAATCAGTCAACATGAGTCACTAGACATTAAAAATCAAAAGTGGTAGAAATATCAATAACAAACTTTGACATCCTAGAGAGGTGGATATTTTTTTCACATTTATGCCGGGATAAACAAACCACTCTATTTAGTTTGAGTGGAACACAATAATTCTGATGATATATAAAGTAGTGCCAGTTAATTGTCATATTCATCATTCCTAGGAAAATACAGGTGTTTAAAATGTTGTGATTATTATATTACATTGTTCTTTAAATTTTTATCTAGCTATATCAAAGGTATCTAATCTAATACTGTGTAGTATACTTGTGGATTTCTTCTAAAGTGAGAAGAAACAAGAAAGAGGTATAAAATATCAGTTTGAAATAGTACTCACTTCTCTGCTACAATTAGTATCTCACTCACTCCGAAATAGTGACTTCATGTGTGGCCACCTGTACTCCATTATATTCCTGATGCAAAATACTCATGTACTGACCCAGCTTCTGAAATGAGTCTTATCTTACAAAACATGATTAGAAGAGGAAGCAGGGGAAATGGCAGAATAGGGGAAGGATATGTTCTGAAGCTCAGAATTCATGCAGTGGATACACTGCTCCCCAGGAAAGTAGGTGACAGAGAATTGACTAAAATTTAATATCAGAAATATAGAGGCACAGAAATTAGGGTGCTTTGAGCATAGGACAGGGAAGAATCCACCAGGAACCCCGCCAGTAATGCTGACTGTATTGGTTGCAGAGAGGAGGAGAAACTCAAGCAGAAAGAGAGAGAAAAAAAATGAAAAAAATTTGGCATGGGGAAATTTATGGAACAGAGGGACAGTCTAAACTTACCTGAGACAAAGGCAATGTAGCAAAATAATATAAGAAAATTGCTACACCTGAGTAGAGTGTAGAGGTGGGGAGTCATCTTGAAGTAGGTGGTAGCAGGCTTTCTGCATTTTTTATTATTAAACTAAATACTTAGTTCCTATATTGGCATCTATAATGTTACTTGATACTATATTCAGAAATGGTATGATATTCAGTTGCCACCAGTAGAAATCTTATGTTTATAGAAAGGTTTGATATTCCAAAAGTGTGAAGAGGGAGAATGCACAGATGTAAGATGAATAATTGAGAAGAAGGATGAGAGAGAACTGTAGTAAAGTGTTAGAGTCTGTAAACAAGTATGGATGGCGCCTGGCATTTTTCCAGAGTGGTTAATGTTAGAGTCTGTAAACAAGTCTGGATGGTGCCTGCCAAAATGCCAGAGGGAGAGGTTTGTGAAGTAACCTCAGGGAGCCATTAAGTGTGGTGATTCCTTATTGGTTGACTGCTGTATCTAGTTTATGTTAATTAGATAAGCTGTGTGGAATGTATAAATACCTCTGTTGTCCTACAATTAACGGCTCCTACTCCTGCTGTATCAACGTACACAAGTTGTTCATCACCCCCCCCCCCCGTTATTTTGCTGTAGCCAGACTGCAGCAGTAAAGAGTTAAAGGAAGAGTGAAGGAGAGAATTTGGCTGTTTGCAAAAGTAAAGAGAGGAATAGAATCAAGTAATAGGATAAATATAAGATGCCAATAACAAAAAACAATATAAAGAAAACCAAGGTCTAATGCCGCAGTCTGGCTGGGCACAATCAGGAGCCACTTGTCAAAAGAAACTAACTTTATTTTTAGAACCACACACGCCAAACAAAACAGCCTCTCAGGAAAAACCCTCAGAGCCTCAACTGCCACCACCGGCTTTTCCACAAGCCTCTCTCTCCCACACAAGCTTCTCTCCACCTCCCACAATCCTCCTGCTCTTGAGGCCGATTGGCTGGGTTGGAGCCAAAAAAGTCCCCCAATGAGCAGCTCCGTGGTCTGAAAGGGCAGGGAAACAGCCCAATGAGCATCACCGCAGAGGAGCCAATCAGCCAGATGTTGCTGAGACCGCTGTGAGCCAATCATCAGCCAGCAGCTGGAAGTTTGCTGGCAGCTGGAAGTTTGCTGGGGCCCCTTTGGCTGTGGCTCTCAACATCTCCCCCTCTCTGTTTAAACAACAAGCATGTGGCTTAGGGACCGTGCCTGTTAGGCAGTCGAATTCAACATATGGTCCTTACCCGTCATCGGATGAACTGACCTCTAGGTGTCATCCTCCTGTCTTAGGTTGGTACCACTGCAATTGGATCATACCCGTCACTGACTACCGGTCCAGCATACAGCCATACTTGTGGATAGGCCTTTGCACCTGTGGGGGGGTGAGGTTCTTTGCCTCACCTCTGTTGGCCCCCAAATTTTAGACCATCACTAGTAGACGAGGATGCAAAATGCCATGACATTAAGCCAATTGAGGGCTCCTTTGAAAAATTGTACCACCGGTGACACCATCAGCAAAAATACTCCAGCACTACCACAATTCGCTGTACCAACAGATAGTTCACAATGCATACAGGTGAGCTCACAATGTGTCCAGGCAAGTTCTGCAAGCAGTTCAGTGATGGCTATTGTAGAAGCTGTAGATTGGTTTTATCTTTGACTTCACCAGCACTGGGATGAAGATAGGAATTCTGGCAATAATGGCTAAAGAAAAAATTATGTAACATTACAGAAGGCACTAAAAGAAAACAATTTTCTTAACAATTTACACTGTCTTCACCGGCACTGGGATGAAGATAGGAATTCTGGCAATAATAGCTAAAGAAAAAATTATGTAACATTACAGAAGGCACTAAAAGAAAACAATTTTCTTAACAATTTACATTATCTTTAAGATAATTATTAAATATAATGAAAAGGAAAGGTGAAAGTAAACAAAAAGATCTGTTAACCTTCTTTTTTGTTTACATGTTAAAACAATCCTCAACAGTTGTTAACCCAATTTAAATTAAACCATATAAATCACGTGAAAAAAATATTTGGATCCATTTTATCATGAGCGCTCATCATATATGATATATGGACATACGTACATTCAAACATATAACACAAAACACAAGTGTGCACACATAATATAATACATACAACACATAACATTATAGTAAAGGCCTTATAACTTTTTACAGGTGAAATCTCCATTGCAATGTTTAAAAACTCTATAGTCAAAAAATAGAACTGATCAGCAAAACATTAACCTAGGTCTGTATGAGCTCAAAAAACAAAATAGAACTTCATGATATGGCAAAGGGCAATAATAAAATAGATATTGAAAAAAGCATCCTGGTTCTGTTGCAGATGTAAGAATAGCCAAACTGGAGTTTTGGATATCAGTTGTTATGGATTTGAGCCAAATCATCTTCTTTTGGTATGTAGAAATCGCTTTAGTTAATCTTTCTGGAATCCAAATTGGCTGCTGTTCTCCCTGTGGAAACACACAAACAGACCCCCGACTCCAGACAATTACTGGGTCAGGACCTTTCCATTGTCCTGTTAGAATATCCTTCCAAAGTACCTTGGGCTTATGTACATTTTTTGGACACATATGCCTTTCCGCAGCACTAAGTCCTGATGAATCCAAATTTAAAAAGTTTAGAGTAAAAAGGGTTATTTTAAGTTTATCTTTGGGGAATATATACCCCTTCCCAATTCCTTCTTTTTGTTTTAATAAGTACATTTTAATAGTTTGATGAGCTCTTTCAACTATGCCTTGTCCCTGTGGATTGTATGGGATTCCTGTTATATGAGTAATGCCAAATGTTGAGCAAAATTGTTTAAAAGAGGTAGAAGTATAACCAGGGGCATTATCTGTTTTTAACTGTTTTGGAACACCCACAGTGGCAAAATTTTGTAAGCAATGAGCTATAACATCTTTAGTTTTTTCTCCGGCATGAAGGGAGCCCATCAAAAATCCAGAAGAAGTATCAACTGTAACATGCAAATATTTTAATTTTCCAAATTCTGGCAAGTGTGTGACATCCATCTGCCAAATATGGTTAGGTATCAATCCTCTAGGATTGACTCCAAGATTAACTTGTGGTAAAAAGGTCACACAATTTTGACATTTATACCCACTCCTGGTACCAGAGATGTTGAGAGCCACAGCCAAAGGGGCCCCAGCAAACTTCCAGCTGCCAGAAAACTTCCAGCTGCCGGCTGATGATTGGCTCACAGCGGTCCCAGCAACATCTGGCTGATTGGCTCCTCTGCGGTGATGCTCATTGGGCTGTTTCCCTGCCCTTTCAGACCACGGAGCTGCTCATTGGGGGACTTTTTTGGCTCCAACCCAGCCAATCGGCCTCAAGAGCAGGAGGATTGTGGGAGGTGGAGAGAAGCTTGTGTGGGAGAGAGAGGCTTGTGGAAAAGCCGGTGGTGGCAGTTGAGGCTCTGAGGGTTTTTCCTGAGAGGCTGTTTTGTTTGGCGTGTGTGGTTCTAAAAATAAAGTTAGTTTCTTTTGACAAGTGGCTCCTGATTGTGCCCAGCCAGACTGCGGCATTTGGTGGCTCACACGGGGAGCGACTGAGGGTAAGTGAAACTGCTCGCCCCTGAGGGCAGGGCGAGAGGATGGGTAGCCATTTTAAGATTCCTCTTTTATTTTGCTTCACTTTTGTTTTAAGTTGCCTGTCCCTGGAGATGAGTGAGACGGAAGAAAAACCGCTCACATCTGAGGAAAAACTATTTACATCTGAGGAATAGATAGGGAGAAAGGACGGATGCACATGTCAGGAGGATAGAAAGGCTATAATGACTTTTTGTTGTTCCCTTTTTATTTCATTCTGTCTCAGTTTTGTTTGGCGTCATCTTGTTGGGTTGTATTATAGTAGAAATACGGGATCAGAAATTAGTAAAAAACAAACTGAAAGAGTGTTATGTAAATTGTTAGAGGAAGGAGGCATCTCAGTAAAATCAAGAACAATCAGGCCATACGTTGATACAATACAAAAATGTAGCCCATGGCTTTTTAAGGAGGAGTTGTTAAATATATCACAATGGAACCATCATGGTGAAGATTTAAAAAGAATAGAAAAGAAAAGCCCAGGGACTCTGCCAGATGGCACATTGCCATTGTGGACGTTCATATCTTGTTTGCTTAGTCCAAAGCCTTCAGTTCAGACAATGGTAGAGGAAGGAGAAGACATAATGATTCAAGTAAAAGAGAAGGTCTCTCAAGTTAGTCAGACAGAGGAAAAGATTCAAGTAAAAGAGAAGGCCTCTCAAGCTAGTCAGACAGAGAAAGAAAGTGTAAAACAGAAAAAGCCATCAGGGGGAAAGTTACAACAGGAGACTGCTACTAACACCTTTCTATCACCAGAGGGTGTAAGTGTCCAACCAACAGCACCACCTCTACAGGAGACTGCTACTAACACCTTTCTGTCACCAGAGGGCATAAGTGTCCAACCAACAGCGCCACCTCCATATGCTGGGAGGCCCCCAACCCCCGCAGTTGATAGTCGGGATCCTGAGACAAGATCTCAAATATTAACATGCCCTGTATTTGAGGCAGGAGGGCAGCGATTTTACCAAGTTTTAAATTTCAAAACAGTGAAGCAGCTAAAAGAGGCTGTAACAACCTATGGTCCTCAAGCACCCTTCACTGTAAGCATGGTCGAATCCATTAACAACTTGAACATGACGCCAGCAGATTGGGCTAATATGTGTAAAGCTGTGCTAAATGGAGGACAATACCTGTTATGGAAGGTTGCCAATGAGGAATTTTGCAAGGAGATGGCTAGGTTAAATGCAGCAGCTGGTTATCCTGAGAGAAATCTAGATATGTTGTTAGGAAAGGGACCTTATGAGGATCAGCAGCAACAAATTGCATATGATCCTGGCGTATACGCACAAATTGCTGCAGATGCAATTAAGGCATGGAAAACTTTACAAGGACATGGAGGTTTACAAGGTCAATTATCTAAGGTAATACAAGGAGCTAATGAACCTTATGCTGAATTTGTAGATAGGCTTATTCAAACAGCTACCAGAGTTTTTGGGAATACAGAACAAGCAATGCCATTACTAAAACACCTGGCTTATGAGCAAGCGAATCGTTGGTGCAGAGATATCATTAGACCATGGAAACATGAAGATTTAAACACATATATTAAATTATGTAGAGACATTAATGAACAAGAGCAAGTCATGGCAGCTGCAGTAAAACAGGCTTTAGATGCCAGAGACATTAATGAACAAGGGAAAATTGTGGCAGCTGCAGTAAAACAGGCTTTAGATGCCAGGCCAAGAACATGCTAAAATTGTGAACAAACAGGACATTTTAAAAGGAATTGCCCCATTGGAGGACGGTTTAACAAAACTAGGTATCAAAGGAGTAGAATACCAGGTATTTGCCAATGATGCCGTAGAGGGAGACATTGGGCTAATGAATGCCGTTCTCAAACCACCATAGAGGGTACTCCATTATCAAAAAATGAACAAGGACCAGGTGTTTATCCATGATATCATGGAGAAAGGCATCGGGCTCCATTGCCAAAAAATGGACAGGGGGGCCCAATGCTCCGGGGCCCAAAACCACAAATATACGGAGCACTGGAGGAACCCAGCAACCCCATCAGGGTAGTGCCCAGGACACATTGTCCATCAGATCCCTCATCAGACAAACCAGAGGGAGCACAGGGTTGGACATCTGCGCCTCCGCCAGAGCAGTACTAACTCCAGAGATGGGAGTTCAAATCATTCCCACAGGGGTGAAAGGACCTCTTCCCAAAGGAACAGTAGGCTTATTATTGGGACGCAGCTCTTCTACTCTAAAAGGACTTATGATAAGTCCTGGGGTAATTGATCCCGATTATGAAGGTGAAATAAAAATTATAGCCAGTTCTCCAAAGGGTATATCAGTAATTTCACCAGGAGATAGAATAGCACAGTTACTAATAATACCAGCCTACATGATAAATTTTCCAGTCGTACTGTAGAAAGAGGTTCCAAGGGATTAGGCTCCACAGGTGTAGATTGGGCTATGCTTTCTTTAAATTTAGATTCTCGCCCCATGCTAAAACTAAATATTCAAGGACATGAATTTAATGGGCTACTGGATACAGGTGCAGACCTTAGCATCATCTCTCATCAAGAATGGCCAAAACATTGGCCATTACAACAAGCCACTCAAACGCTTCGAGGCCTAGGAGTGGCAACTAATCCCCATAGAAGTGCAGTGGTATTAGATTGGAAGGATCCTGAAGATGTGAAGGAACTATACAGCCATATGTATTGGATCATCTTCCTATAAATTTATGGGGACGAGATGTCCTAGATCAATTAGGTTTGACATTAACAAATAACATCAACCAAAATGCACCCACTATTATGACTAGACAAGGTTTTAGGAAAGGAAAAAGATTAGAAAAACAAGAACAAGGTATAGCAGCACCAATACAAATAGATCAAGGAACAGAAAGACATGGGTTGGATTTTCAGAAAGGGCCACTGAGACAATCAAAATTACTTGGAAATCAGAAAGACCATTATGGGTTCCTCAGTGGCCCCTGACTAAAGAAAAGATACAAGCAGCCCATGACCTGGTCAAACAACAATTAGCGGAAGGACATATACAACCTTCTGTATCTCCCCATAATACTCCCATTTTTGTCATCAAAAAGAAATCTGGTAAATGGAGATTATTGCAAGATTTAAGAGCCATTAATAATGAGATGGTTATTATGGGACCTGCTCAATCAGGGATTCCTCAGTTGTCTGCTTTGCCAAAAACCTGGTATGTTTTAGTTATATATATTAAAGATTGTTTTTTTTTCAATTCCAATTCATCCTGAGGATAGTCCACGTTTTGCATTTACTATCCCTGCACTGAATCATGAAGGTCCTGATCAGAGATATGAATGGAAACTACTCCCTCAAGTGATGGCTAACAGCCCAACTATGTGTCAAATTTATGTTAACAAAGTAATCCAGCCACTTAGAAATCAAAATCCTGAACTACAAATATTTCACTATATGGATGATGTATTATTAGCACACAAAGATAAAAACACATTGCTAGAATGTTATGCCACACTTACAAACTTATTAAAAAATTATAATCTAGAGATAGCAATAGATAAAGTACAATTAAATTTTCCAATTAATTATTTAGGAGTTCTATTATCCTCAACCATGGTCCGTCCACCATAAATTCAAATACAAGTAGATCAACTCAAATCACTTAATGACTTTCAAAAGTTATTCGGAGACATAAATTGGATAAGGCCTTATTTAGGTATACCAACAGGAGAGTTGGGACCTTTATTTGATATCCTAAAAGGTCCATCAGATCCAAATTCACCCCGAATGTTAACGCCTGAAGCAAGAAAGGCATAAAAATCATTGAAACATATATGGAAAATATGCATTTGGATAGAATTGATATAAGTTTGCCTTTATTATTTATTGTACTACCAACAAAAAATATTCCTACAGTAGTATTTTGGCAAGAAGGTCCATTATTATGGATACATTTATCTTATTCTCCTAACACTATTCTTACTAGGTATCCTGAGGCTGTAGGACAGTTAATACTCAAAGGAATAAAAGCAGCAAAGGGAGTGTTTGGAATTTCTCCCAATAAAATTATTACTCCATATACTATGAATCAAATTGATGAGTTAGCTAATGAGTTAAATACTTGGGCAATAATCATGTGCAAATCTAATGTTTCATTTGATAACCACTTACCATCTAATCCTTTATTGTCTTTTTGGTCATTGCATCCTGTAATTTTTCCAAAAATGACAAGAAAAACACCTATCATGAATGCTCCAAATATATTCACCGATGGGTCAAATAATGGTACAGCAGCAGTAGTTACCCCTGATCAAACTTTTACATTTTTAGTACCCAAACAATCATCTCAAAATTTAGAGCTTAATGCAGTTTTACAAGCTTTTGTGATGTTTAAAGATTCTGTATTTAATTTATTTTCTGATAGTCAGTATGTAGTTAATGCTATAGTATCTCTTGAAGATGCTGGTAGGATTTCCCCTTCTTCTACTGTTTTCTCTTTGCTTTCCACTATACAAAGTCTAATCTGGGACAGAAAAGATCCATTCTTTATAGGACATATCAGGGCACATACAGGATTGCCTGGAGCCCTTAGTTTGGGCAATGATTTAGCAGATAAAACTACACATGACATACATATTTTCTCTACACTAGAAGAAGCTATAAATTTTCATAAAAAGTTCCATGTCAATGCTAATACTTTACAAAAGCGTTTTAAAATAACTAAGGAACAAGCTAGACAAATAATAAAACAATGTCAAAATTGTGTGACCTTTTTACCACAAGTTAATCTTGGAGTCAATCCTAGAGGATTGATACCTAACCATATTTGGCA